>NC_060164.1:21098953-21174371 GCF_021292245.1 Micropterus dolomieu
CCCCCCCCCCACACACACACACACACACACACACACACACACACACACACACACACACACACACAGTCTCTCTTTCACACTCACCATTTATCACACGCACACACTCTAAGACAAGGGCAGCGTTTGAAAGTGTCCTTCTATTAAATTGTAATTTGGAGGTCATACAAGGCAGGAGGCAATGATACAGGATCAGCGGTGTATAAGCTTTCATTATATGTAGGTTACCGTGTATAGAAGATGGGATCATGCTCTCTCTTTCATCGTCAGGTTGGGAGATGTGTGTGTGTGTGTGTGTGTGTGTGTGCGCGCGCGTGGGTGGTGGGGATGTGAAGAAATACTTCAGTTTAATGCTTATTAGTGTGGACTGTCATTGCACAAGGCTCATCTTTTTAAAACAAGCATAACATGAAAGCAACCCAACTCTGGCTTACTCAAGCGAACGTGCCCCCCCCCCCCCTCGCGCGCACACGTGCACGCGTATAGCCTTACACGGACAGCACATATGGAGGTTGGGTGTGTGTGGTGTTGTGTGTGTGTTGGGGTGGGGGGCGCTGGGTGCAGGCTGTGATCTCTCGCCTTGTGCACACCGAGTGGACAGAGGGCTGAGCAGCTTAAATGGAGCCCCAGCACCTGTGTTTTCTAACGCCGTTCTCAGGCCTTCTTAGCATGGGCTGCAGCACTGATATACGCACTGAGAACAGTGCTGTGAACACGCAGACAATGTACACACCATTTGGCCCACATCATATGGAGGTTTATCTTCAAAAATGAAGCTACACTGAATAATTAAACTGAAATCCCCCATACTAAAGGTTTCCAATCTTGTTTTTGTGAAAGATTATTATTAACCATCTTATTCGCCAGCGTTTAACCAAGTGTACCTAATCAAAGTCAATCTACTTGACCACAATTACAATAAGAAATCATAACTTGATATTATATAGGAGGTCATTTAAAAGTTCAAGTGAATATAAAGTAGGCTATCTCTTCTGCAATCCAGTTTAAAAGCATATAAATTGGCCTAATAAATGCCACCTCAGCCGTGTCTTTATTTGTATTCTCCAGGCTTGTTTCGTCTCAAAACCTTTCTGGTCTCATTCATTTTGTTAATACTCTCAGACATCTCCACAAATTTCACTTCATATTTGTTTATTAGCAAGAAACCACTAAAGTAGACTTACTCCGTCCAACTCTCAGACTTGGTGCGTTTTGGTGACACATCCCCCTTTACCCCCCCTTTTTCCTTCCATGAATTGGTGATTGTTCCCTGGGCTGTTGCTGAAGGCTATTGTCTGTCAGCTGGAGCTGCTGCATGCTCTGGTACTGAAAGCACCGGATGAACCTGGACACGGACACCCGGTCCCGCTGTGCCCAGACACCTCACACATACGCTCCTTAGCGCTTCTTTAACCATTCAGATTTGGGAGTATTATACACGAGACTCCTGTCAGTTTTGGCCAAAACCGAGGTTCCAGGTCAACAACTAAATCGCCATAATGACACCCAAGGCCTTTTGCACTGAAGACTGTAGGCTACATCTTTATTTTTATCGACAAATGGATAGTCTCTCAAAATCAAGTCAAAAGAAAATTTGTTATCGTCTTACTCCCACACCAAGACTAAAGAAAACCCCATTTTCAAGTAAATCTGAATTATAATTGGCCCTATTTGAAAATAGCTGTTATAGTTACATATCAACCTACACCTCAAACCGGTGTGTTATTGTTTTATTCTAGGTATTTCTGACGGAAAAACACCCCAGGGAAATCATTATATGTTCATGGTATCATAATTTGACCAAAGTAGTCTATTGCTGTATATCTGGAAAAAGTTAATCAGCATCTTAATTTAAGTGCTTCTATGTGGAGAAATAAAAACAGATTAGAGATTTTCTGTTTGCAGGACAAACCTTTACACGTTTGTTTGTTTTTCAACTCAGCTCACCAGGCCACATGTGTAATAGACATAATTCTAAAATATGTATTGCACCATATCGGTTTAGCATAATTCACAGTGATTGGCCTCGTATGTGACACACCATAAAAAGCCTCGGCTTTGGTAGGCCTAAGCTTGCCCCATGACACGCCTCCCTTTTGTGCCCATGCACTTAACAAAAGGTCGCGGATTGACAGAGGCCTGGGTGTCCTTATCAATTTAACCTCAATTTACAAAGCTATAGGATGGATTACCCGGGACGCCAGCCTTTCCGAGCTCACAAACAGCCCCGACCGGAGGAAAGTCCACACTGTGAGGGGACAGCATGGGCCGCCCAGGCAGGTGCAAAGCCGGCCAGACTGAACTGAAGGCGGAGCGCAGCAGAACCAAACGTGTTCCTTGACTGCCACCTAGAGGAATCTTGTGGGAGAAACATGGCGACAAAGCATGCCAGTGCATCTGAAATGGAAAGCAAAGAGGATCAAAAATTCAAGGTGTTTTTACTTTTCTACTAAAGTTGTTCAAAGTTCAAGGTAAAACATTTTTATAGTTGCTGCATTACAGTAAATGGAAACATTCTTGATGTCTTATGCATTACTTTATATACATTTCCCAAGTTTGGTGTCTTTGGAAATGTCTTTGTGTTTGAATAAAATTTCTCAACATGAGCTTGTGCTGATAGAACCTGTTTGGCTACAATCTACAGCATAAAGGCAGTACCTCTGTTTGAGTTGGGACTTCTTATTTTCTGTTATATCCTCCTTGCGCTCTAGTTAATGTCAGTGCAGGCACGAACATATATAGAGGCTTTGCACTACAGGGACAACTGCAGGCCAGTAAAGTCATACTGCCCACACACATACACATACTGTATGCACACTGTAAAGGGCACATTCATTAAAATTTCATTGTATGAAAGTCAAATGATGTTGGAACAGTGAACCGGCTTCTCCATTTAGTGCTAGATTCAGACGCCAGAGAGTGTAATGGAACCCCAATCCCTGGTTAATTTTTTAAAACTGATACCCAGAGTTTTACTGAGGATGCCAAGGAGCCAAGTGACTTACTGGTGGGTGTTTGTGTGTTTGCATGTGTGTGTGTGTGTGTGTGTGTGTGATGGTGAAGCTGGTAGTGGTGGTGAGGAGGGGAGGCATAATGGTATCCGCTGGAGCGAGGCCTTTTAGAGTTTAACTTGCCTATTATGGAGAGCAGGGCAGAGGGAGGAAGAGGACAGAGAGAAGGCAATAGAGAAGGTTTCACTGTAAATGGACAGTAAAATGCTTACGGCAACAAGGCTTGAATCCACCATGAAATGATTGCAGGATAAGAAGGGCATGCCATAAACTCTAACTCTTTAATTTCCCCACTTTGTACCCACTCATAGGTCCTAAAACGGTTTCAGCCTGATTTCAGGTTCACGTGAGTGTATAGGCAAACTTTATCTGGGGTTACTTGAGTCAATTTACATTTCCACCAGCGCAGTGGTTAGATGGAGATACATCCATTGTTCACAGGCTTATTAGCTAATAGAGCCTGGAGGTAAAAAATGCACTTTGGAAGAAAATTATGGAATCTGTGAACCTTTACATCTGTGAACCCTGTACACTGTATACATGAAAAGGTCCACAGAATATGAATTACAAGATGAATAAATAAATGGAATATGCATATGCACACAGGCAAACAAACATACTCAAGTCTTTTGTAACATTTAAAGAACGTACCTGCATAACGTATGAGAAGCCAAAATATAGCCTCCTCATTTTGTTCACCTGCCTCCTCACATATTTAGCTGCCTTTTCCAACTGAAAGGTTTTGCTTGTCGTAGCTGCCCTTGGATGGAGATTTTAAAAAAATGGGGAGAACGTTTAATGAAATACCTTTTTCAAATTCACCCACTGCAATTCATTGTCTATGAGAACATATACTCATGAGATGCATGTAAGAAGCACCTTGCTAGTTAATAACTGGCTCAGGACACCAGAGGCTCCCAGCTGAAGCGTGCTGTTTTGTCCGACCACTTTTTCTATTTTTAATAGGTTCCTGTACATGAGTCGGTCGTGGAGTATTAAAGCGCCTCTTTAAAAACGGCCTCTGTCCCGAGGTGGCTTCCAAAACACATGCATTATTCAAGCACGCACCGGCCTTGTCCTCCTCACTCCCCTCACTCTGTCCAGTTCAGCAAGCAGCAGCAGCTGCACAGCTCCCATAAGAGCCGGTCGTGGAGAAAGAAAACATAGCCCGAGTGTTCAGAGCTCAGAGACCTGATGTATGACTGTGGAGGTGGATGAAAGAGGAACAGTTACAGGTCGAAACATCAAATATCCTTCACAAGTTCACATTGTTGCTTAAGTTCAGATGTTTCTGTTCAGCTTAAGAATGTTGAGAAGCTCAACAGTGAGGTGATTCATTCTGAAATATAATTACACAGAAACATTAGTGAACTAAAAGGAACATTACTCAGAAGGCGTTTACACATCACAAAATATTTGAACAATAACAGAAGAAGTTAAAACAATATCTATATTATTCCTTTTTAGCCAGGCTCCAAATATTAACTAATCTAGTTTTCAAAACATACCTTTCATGATATACTGTATAATTTGATAACAGAACAAATATATTAGCTTCAGCCTCATGCTGTTGTTTTAACACAAAATCAAATCTTTGGCTATTTGTCAGCATCTCCTTCTCTCTCTGGTTTACATACACACACACACACACACACACACACACATACACTATCAAAACTGAATGTGAGCAGTTGGACAGAATTGAGAGAGGGCAAAGGGAGAGGTTGAGAGCCATGTAAATGGTCAATTGGCTTAACTCAGTGGTGTCTGTTCTTGGTGTGACGATGTCAGTGGGCAATGTGCAAATGTGCACTCTTTTGATTTCCCTGATGTAATCCTCTGCAGCATACTGGTAGCCTATAAAGCCCCAGGGAGGAGAGATGAGTGAGACGCTGGATAGTGTTTGTTCTGGGATTAAGCTATCACTTCCTCGCGTTTATTCATTCAAATGTCACATGCACGCATGCAGAGTTCGAGAGTGCAAACACTGTATATATGTGTATGGATGCACACACCCGCATGCACACCACCTTCTGTCCCTGTATTCACACTATTTGTCTGAGTCTGTATTTGTAGAGTATGTAGCTGTCCCATTATGTTACACTGCCATCTAGTGAGCTATAAAAACTCAAATTCACCTGAATTAAAGTGTTTTTAACCAGATTGCAAACGTTATCCACACTGAAACAATACAATAAAATATAAATCCTTACTTATTTTACTAATAACATAAGTAAGGATTGTTTGACTGAGAAAGGCTTTCACTCGAATGCATATGTTTTCTTTTTCTGCATGCAAACATCTGCATAAGTTTTACAGCACTCAGCATCTGATTGCTCAGCTACCAGCCTCCTGCCCTGTTATTGAGAAAAAATATAAACAAATTATTTCTCTAGTTAATGTCTTAGTGAATATAGTAATGTCATGTACTGTTTCTTTAAGTATATTTCAAAATAAAGTGTCATCATGTAACCGGCTATTATCTTTTTATCAGTCTCATTATAAGTATTTATTATTATACTTTTTTTGTTGGTTTTCATCCACAATCACACATTTTTCCATGACACAAATGCTACTCACCACTGTTCCTATCAGCAAGCAAGGCACCTTCATATCTTTCCCATTCGCTTCTAAGTGGCCAGAAAATACAATACATGGCTTATCCATTAAAAGATGATTAAAATTAAAGGGAAAAATAGGTAATGAGTTTGCACAGTCTTGACATATAAGTTGAGATAGATAAATAAATAATTAAAATGTGTACAATAGTCTCACATGTCATGAAATTATGATGGAACAAGTCCAACACTGTCTTTTTCATTGTGCAATTTCAAACATAATACAATATTAAATAATTACTTACTGCTCTAAATGTTTTGACCTGGAATTATCTTCATTGTTTCTATGGTTTCTGATTGGTATGTCATGCAACAATCATAAGAAATGTCCTACTTTTACCACAAGGGGTCATCATGAGCTCAAGGTTGAAAATGTGACTGAGATGGAAGTGACACACAACAAAAGAGGGACAGCATCTTGGATGCTTTCACTCCAAACTTGTTACATGGGAAACTACTCAGTTTGTAACTTAATACATTCACTCTAAGGAGCACACAGCTTTTCCTGTGCACATCTTATGGAAGCTGCTAATGACATTCATGGCTTCCAGATCCATTCCAGTAGTTACATGTGTGTTTGTGTGTTAAGTCAAGTGTACAGTAAATTACAAATTGTGTATACAGAAGCTTTAAGGTCACTGACACATATCCCTCCCTCTATGCCTACCTCTCGTTGTGGAGTGAAATTATACCCGTGGCATGTTTTCTGCATTTCTCACTACAAAATTGCTTTGGCTGAAACCCAGGAGCGTTTGAAGTGCAGTGGAGAAGCTAATCAAGCAGCAAGTGAACGGCTACAAAGCAAAAGAGACTTCAAGCAGCTGCCACTGCTGTGGGTGAGAGAAAAAATAACAACAAGAGGAGTCCACAGCTTGGAAACCAGTCTAGTGTAAGTTATCAGGGTGAGGAAGACGGGAGGGAGGAGGAGGATGGGAAACAGAGAGGAAAGGAAGAGAGAACTATAGCTATTTGTGTCATTTTTCATGGTGACTTAACTTGGGTATCAAAACAAAAATTAAACAAGAATGTGGATTTGAAAGATATTTATGACTTTTGTACTGACATTGTAGGCCTATCCAACCAGTAATAATGTCTCTGCTATCATGTGATAGCATCTCTTTTCATCTCCTTGTCTTTTTATTTTGTCGCAGGGCTTTTAAGCTTTTAGTTACACATACAGTCAGCTTTCTAACCTAGAATACTTTGAAACATTATTTTAAAATTTGTCTTCCTCTACTTCTTTTCACAGCACATGAAACTTGGTCTAGAGACAATAAGTATTCACTTTTCACATTTGAGCAGACCATGGCAGAATAAACTTTTTTTTAAAACAGAAAAAAACATTAAGGTTAATCAGTTACACTTACTTTAAAAACTCTGTGCTTTTAAAACGGCGTGCAACAGTAGTATTTCCAACATGCTAACTAGAGACAGAGTGCAACTTGGATTGACAATACCTTTATCTATAAGAGTTTACATTTAAGGTTAGGAAGACTCTCTCATCTCCCTATAAATGTCTTTTTAATCATTTTATGATGTTTGTCTTTTCATTTAAAGCCTATTTCACCATAGTGCACCTGCTGGAGCATCAGAACCAAGCTGTGCTATACCTTTCCTGGTGTGTGTTCATTACTGTTTCAAGGGTCTTGGCCCCTTCTTTACACCCATGCAGTACACTCTCTGATCACTAGGTGGAAGCAGCGTTGAACTCAAACAGGGTTGTCAGCCTTTATAGCCTTTTGCTCAGAACTCTGCTGCTCCCCCCAAAATTATGGAGAAAACAAAATGGTTATCTTTCATCACGTCTGTTCTGAGGTTATGTTACTCTTTAAACAAATCTACACAGCACTAAGTGGAGTGAACACAGTGTGAGTCTTAACAGTATGTTAATGGAAGAGTGGGGTTTATTGGTGTCATAGGATCATATGAAGCAGTTCATGTTTATCAAGCAGGCGCCTTCATTTATACTCACCTCGTCTTCCCTTTGTCCTCCATTTACAGATGCTATGGTTATAAACCTCCCACCTCAGGTACAGGGAATACATGTTCCATAAACTTGCCTCTGTCATTACTTATTTTCCTTTTCTTTAGCCTGACTTTCTTTGGTGATTACTTTTACAGAATGACAGAAGGTAAGGGAATGGAAAACTAATTATTTTTAATGGTATACACAGTTTGCACTTGGCCACACTATTATCACTCACCCAATCTTGAGTGGTATAATCTGCCAAATGACATGCTGTAACATTTATTGTAGCCTACAACATAACTTGTATGCAAAGTTTGTTTTAGTAGTTAAAAAAAAACCCATTAAGGCCTCCTTCTTTCACACTGCCAACATTAAAGCGTGTGCAACAGGTGTGCACACACACATACATACAGTGTGTTGAGTCAACAGTCTGGCAGGTTGAACCTGTGTGTTTAGCTAGACACAGCCAAACGTACACGGTACACACTCAGACTGACAGGTCTGATGTGCACAATCTACACCAATACTGATCGAAATTAGAATGAAGTTCCTGTCTTCTACTTCTGAGTTGGAACGGACAAGCCCAGAGCAGGATATGAATGAGTTACATAACCTTTAATCGCTTAAAGCAACAGATACTTGCGTAATGTTTTACGAGGTTCATGGTTCAAAACCAATGAACAATCCTATTTTCTTTCTCTCATTATTTTATTAGTGGCATCAAGCCTTTTCTGTGTAGTATTTGGGGAAAAAATTATTTTCAAGAAAACATAACCGATTTTCACATCGGGTCTTTACAACAAGAATGCAGTTACAACACAAAAGACCAAAATGAAGATACAGACATCTTATAACATGAAACAAAATGGGACCTGGAAGAAAACCAAGCAATAACTTTGCAAGCTGTATTCGTGTTAAAAAGGTGCAGAGTTTGTACAAAATAACATGGTCAGATGTTGAGTGCATGTAGCTCGAACATAATAATTTAGCAAGAACAAAAATATTTTTATTTAAGTTGGAATTGCCTGTGGTACTAATTTATTTATCCATTCATCTGTCTTGAAGTAGGCTACCAAAGCACCTATCGGATGCGCTCATGTAGAAGCATTCAGAACTTGTCATCTATTGATGACCACGCCTTTCTCTGGAGCTGCTGAATTAAAACTCTTCAAGACTTCTTCACTACTAAACTGTATGAATACTTTGACACATCAGGATTTGTTTATGTTTATGAAAGCAAAAACATACAAACTATGAAAGGATCCTAAACATAGAACTATGACGTTTCAGTGATCATATCTATTATGATTATTGTGGCTATTTAAAATATTTGAAGTATATTAGTGGAATTTGTGTTGCAATAACATTTTGAGTTTTCAGTACCACAAACTGGAGAGTCCTATCATTGCCCAAAGGAGCTCTCATCCCACAAAAAAAGAAATATAGTATCCTCAAGAATGTCTATAACAGTATATCTCAAAATACAGTACGTTGTCATAATAACAACAATATTAGTTTAATAATATAATAATTGTGTTTTGATAATGGTATGGTGAATATCATAGATAAGGAAGGTTAAAAACCAAATAACCAATAAACCAATAAGTGGCAAAATTTACAAAAAAAGTTTGTTAAATGTATGAAAAAAAAATTTTCATCTTCATTTATATGTTATTGTAATAAAAGATGACTACAACTATCACTAATAAAAAGGAAAGCTAAACTGATGAACAGACTAGTTTTACAACAATTTATCTGAGTGACACTCAGTACTGCTAGTTGATATAACATCAAGAAAAAGGCTAGATGGGCCGAACATAAAATACAGCATACTATGAAAATCTTGTGCATGATTTAACCTGCCCTTTGGTGTTCAGAGTGAACACCCAGTGAAAGCATAAAGAATGGTGTAGTTAATCTTTACGCTGGACAGATTTAATGGAGTGGTGTCAAGTGACAATAGCTGGAAAAGCCATCGGAGTGAACCTAATGCGATCAGAATAGCCTGTGTCTGTCTCCCATCTAGGAATTTACAGTAGAGGGGAAAGCCCAGGTGAGCCTTTCTAAACTCCAAGTACACACACACACAACAAAGTGTACAAATATACATTCACAAATACTACAACCCTTTCTTCTTTACCTTCTACACCAACACATGCTCTCACACACACACACATTAAGCACCTAATAATTGTACATAGTTTTCACAGTAACACTTTACTTTAAGTCCCTGTAGTTAGCATTTAAAAGCAGTATATAAACATGTAATAAATGGTTTATAACAAGCTATAACATAGTTGGAAGCTCGTACAAGTGTTACTTCTTAATGTATTTGTCAACAACTATAACTCCTCCTGAGGGCTCTCATAAGTGGATAGTGGTGTATAAACAGATAATTAAAAAAACTATTTTTACTGTAAATATGTCTTCATAGGAGACAAATACTATACATAAATAAAAGAGTTAGAAATGTTCTAATAGCTGCATAGCACTACATTATAGTGTATGGTAAAAACCATGTCTAAACTGTTTATATACTACGTGTAAATGCTATATGTGGGACTTAAAGTAAAGTGTTACCCTTTTCACTGTTGTACTGTTTAAAATGAAATGTGTGTTATTGCAGCTAAAGATGTTAAACATTTTACTCTAGCTTTCTGATATGCTTCTCCTTGGCTCAGTACTCAGAAGCGGGCTACAGGGATGGAAGTCAGGACTTGGTCTGCCAGGTGACCTTTCACTCGAGCAAAGGGCGCCCGCGGTGTGCTTATGTGTTTGTGAGAGTGTGTGTATTGTAACAGTACGCGTCCAGCACACAGGGAGTGCATTAATGCTTGTTCTCCCCTGGCCATCTCTCTCTTTTTTGACCGTAACTCTACACCATGACCCCCCCCCCCAAGCCCCCTCCTCCTCACTCCCCAAACCCCCTACTGTTTTATCCTGTTTTATGGGACACACCTGATACACACAAAAATGCATAATGGCTGAGGAGAGGAAATCAATGTGCTCATCAATAATCACACCACTGTGTTTGACCTCAAAGTGCCATAAAATTAAATAGAAACCATAAGGGGAGGCTTTTGTTAAACATGCTTGTGTTCTGAAAGTGAAATCTTGGGGAAAATTGCTACTAAGTTTTTCCAGTGGTACCATTTTGTCAATAGTTGCAGTACTGGTATTCACAATATCATAATACTGATTAGTCATAGGCTAATCAAATATTTCTAGACTAAAGAAATTACAGGTATTTTCTCCAAGATTTTGTATCATAACTAGAAATCTAGTCTGCTTTGTTTACACAAACTACTGATGTAAACAACCCCTAACAGCATCAGAAAACACTAACATCTTTAATTTTGTTATAGTGCTGGTTGATGCATTACTGTAAAAGACCTGTCAATCGATTTTGGAGTGATAACATGTTCCCAATCTGTGTTTTAAAGTTTGGTGCTGCTGGGGTAACTCTTGTTAGCATTCAGATTGCATTTAGATGTTTACATTTTACTCCCAGGTTGGCTTGTGTTGGAGCTTTCCAGGGCAGATGCATAATTTAATCTATTCATCTATGCCTGAAAACACTGGCCCTGTACTGCCTGTCAACATTACTGTATCAGCCAATGACAGATCATTTTCATTTATATTTGAATACATGTTATATTTAGGTGCAGCCCAAAACTCCTCAACTCTGCAGGCATTTTGCACCAAGCATTGTGGATTTAGTTCATATAACAGTCAGGCTATTTAAATATTTTTTTTTTATAAGATAAGGGAATCCACATTTTTAAAGATTTTATCACATAAATACTAATATAAATGTCTGTGTAATATAAAAATATATATAACAATTATATAATGGACATGCATTGTGTCTCTTGCATTATCCAGTCATGGCTTTTAGATAATCAAAGAGGAACTTCAGTATTAAACATGTTCCCATTTCAGAGGATAGTTTCATTCATGGTGATGAACAGTCTGCTGTTACCTAGGAGAGGGAAAAGTTTGTCCCTATTCAACTTAATGTACAGTTCAGTTCAGATCCAGTAAGAGCGAATATGATAAACACATTGGATCAAAGATAGTGGTAGAATAATAAGACTTCGGGCTTGCCTGCAGGAAAAACATGTTAATATTTTCATGTAAAAAGCCCAGGCCTGCATTTAAAACTAAAACATATGTTTAAATAAAGTGGTACACACCTTTTCCTGCTGCTGAAGTGAGTATTTAATGATCGTGATGGTGCAACCAGCTGATATTCCTCTGTGTCGTCTGACTCAAACAGTTTCCACTTTGCAGTCACAGTATATCAGTAATGTAAATCCCAGCTGCCTTACTCTCTTGTTAGTACAACCACCAACCTCTCTAGGCAACAAGTGGCAGGAATTGTTAACTGTTCACACTCAGTGCCATCGTTTGCTATCCCCCTCACATATACTCAACCTTTACTTTTTGGCAACTGTAAGCTTATTGGGGTCGTCTTAAGAGCAGTGGATTTCATCTTTAAACTGGCACAGTGGTTTGACAAGGACCTAAGCTTAAGCCTCTCCGTTCTGCTGAAGTTTCCTTGAGCAAAAACAGTGAGTGCCTTCCAGCGCTGAGGCTGCGGTTATAAAAGTTTGACCTCTGACCTCCCTGAAGGGGATCTAAGTGAAAAAAGAATTTCCCCACTGGGGCCAATAATGTGTCACATTATAACTATCATCACTGTACCTGACATGCCTAAAGAGTGTGTGTTAATGTCACTTAACAAAAAGGATCAAGTTAAATGAGTATGGGATATTTATCATGCTGTAGGATGAAAACCCTGTAACTTTTGGTGATTTTTGCGCATTTATTAAGCTGAAGGTGGGTGGTGATGGTGAAGTGGATAAGACACATGCCTTTGGCGAGACCTGGGTTCGAATCTGCTGTAAGACCAATGTGTCCCTGAGCAAGACTCTTAATCTCTAGTTGCTCCAGAGGCGTGTGACCTCTGATATATATTGCAATTGTAAGTTGCTTTGGATAAAAGTGTCAGCTACAATGAGTAAAAGTGAATGATGGCCTGTTCCTCCCCTGAGCTGAGACAGATTTTTCAAATGCAGAACACCTGATAAAATATTTTGGGTAATACCAGAAAATGCATAGTATTCTAAAAACATTTTGCCTAACAACAGTAATCTAGTTTGCTATTTGTAATTACTGGTCATTGTGATAAATTATGATTATCCACTTTTTTGTTTTTTACAATAATTGCTTTATCAATCTTCCCTACAGTTTGTGAGTGTGTGCAGTTACTGTCGGTCTTCTGTGAACATGAAGCACAGCATCATGATCACATGTGCTCCAGAGAAAATAAATCGAACATTTGCTGAAGATCTCAAAGGAAAGGCCCCCTTACAAGCTGAGCATAACATCGATTTAAACTTGCAATGCCCGTTTATGAAAATTACGCTAGTTTCTGATTCTGAATGATCCTGACAGAATAATCAATCAAGTAATACAAAATCACAATTGATAATCATCTTAATGTCTAAAATTGCTGGGATTAACAGGTCCATAATTTAAATTATTTTAGCACAACTAAATAAGATCCCAAACTTTAAAAGTACATTTTATCTGGCTGACCTAACGCGAAAAATAGGGTGCTCATTCGCTATTTCACGCGATAAAAATAATGCAAAATATCGAAAAGAAGATTGTCATTTAATCATAACATGCAAATAAAATAGTTTAGTGAACCAAAATGTATAGGTTACTATACATAAAATGATAAAATGATAAAATGATAGTCATGTTGAGACAAAGTATTTCATATTAAATCCTCCTTATTATTTATGTTTTTAAATCGATACACCGATTAAATAACAATCAAAACACTGTTATTCACTAAAATAGGAACAAACGTGTGTGTAAAAAGCATTGTGTGCTAATGATCGGGCGGTGATGTAATTATGATAACAATAATGACACTAATTTGTTCACAGGGGCCAATCAGTCATGGAACAAAAACAACTCTTACTCTCTGCTTAATATCCTATAAAAGTGTATGGATGTGATCTTTACAAGGCCAGGACTCAGCATTCTCTCCTGATTGTTTCAGGATTTGTTTCCTGAGGCAAAGTGGCATTAACCTTCTACAAGATTGTTTTGCCTAAAGTTGTTGAACACTTGACGTTTAATCTCCCCAACATCCAAACCGCGTTGTGAACTGACAGGCGACTAAATAGCCTGCAGATGAATTTGTGCGAGAAACCACGACTAGTTCACACCTGTCGGAACTGTTCATCCAGATTCTGCTGCTGCTTTTGGAGGGCCATTATTCCCATAAGCCAGCTTGGCAGAATCAAACCAGCGTTTATAACCAATGTGCTTGTTAGGACTTTTCTTCAATGCTGGCGGATTTTCCTAACATCTTCTGCCCAAAAAACGTTTAACAGCCTCCCCTCCCCTCCCCAGGCACACACAGCGCACGCACGATGCCAGTTAAAGTTCACATTTCAAGCCTTATGGGAAACAAGAGAGAGTGAAAGTACGAGGAGACGAAAATCACAAGTCTTTGTGGGGTTACAGAGTTAGTTTGGGGAGAGACCAACATTTTGGTATTATGTCTACTCACAAGCCGCTGTTACAGGCTTGTTTTGAGTAGACCCATGTGAACTTAAGTCCTCGATTGTAATTACAAAGTGTGGGCTTTGAGCTGCATGTGTAATTGACCTTCATGCGCCAGAAGTTGCACCAAACAGGGTGCGACTGAGCCATCGCATTTCCAGAGAGCAAGGAGACAGTTCACACACCTCCTGTGTACACTTTTCAAATGAACACTCCCATTAGAGCCACCCGGGTCTAGGCGATAATTAATTAGGCTACTGGACCACAATATTCCTTTGCTGTTGCCTATTAAAAGGAAATAGTCCTGAACCTAAAAGCCAATCCGCATCCAGAAAACTATGAGTTATGTACTGACATAGAAAATCTTTAAAGTCATCATTATTGTCGATTATGGTCTATTATTCGGCCTATGCATATTTGTTATTTTGCCAAAACAATCGAATTATATCAGCTGGGATGATATAATAATAGGCTTACTACTAATAATGGTAATATTATTTATAATTATTGTTATTATTCTTATAATAAAAAATACGTTACATTGTAATGGTGATAATGGGACATATCAAAAATATACCATAACGTGCATCAAGCGCACTCTTAGCACCTGAACCTCCCGCCTATGAGAGAAAGTACTAAAGCTACTTAATGAACATGAAAGGCAGCTGAAGGTGCTGCACGGCTGAAGCTGTTCAAACAAAGTGTCTTCTTTCAACGCCCGTTCCCATTCCCTGTTTTATTTTTTTCTCTCTCCGCCAAACACCACGGCACTTTTGTTCTCCTCAGCCGAGCGCGGAAAGATAAGGTGTCATCACTTGAACATCAAGGTCCCCGGTTGGAAACGCAAGTATACATTTCGCCCAGCTCTGCCTGTAATGGCTACATGCCACATGCCGCATGCTTCGGTCTCTTAGTGTTGTTTTTACGAAGCACTGGATTAAGTGTCGATGTTTTTTCTTTTCTCTCTCTCTTTTGTCCTTTTAACATCGGCAGTGATGACTTGGGTGAACTTTGACCTTAATGTCGGCGAACATAATTTTAAAAACACCGCACATTTCTATAAACATATTTAAAACGCTCTTTCCTTTAATAAACAAGTTTATTCATTCTAAATTATATTCCCTAATTTTAAAAAGGCCATAACATCGGTATACTACCTACTGCACAATTTTCCTCTTTTCATATATTTACAAACTTTTTTCAGACGCGGTACTTGCATGTCCATTTAAAGCAGAAGCCAACGTCCCAAGCCTGGAAATGAATTAACATGGAATGGCATGAAAAGGATAGTTTTCCTTCACGAGTTCACTTGCAGCATTTATGATTAGCCTAGATGACAGATAATCCCGGGATATCGACCCGTGCACGCCGGCAGACTGCCCACACATAAAGGACAATATCCCCTTTCTTAAATGTGTCAAAGGCTAAGAGCTTTTGATTTTCTGTAGTAATGCTATCTGTTTATACATTCCCTTAATATTATTAAGGAACTGGTGGTTCAGCGCACATTCAAAAGACCTGTGGAAATACTGAAACGTGGACTTGAACAAGCTTTAGCACAGCCACCTGGCAGTTCAGATAGAAAGTTATAGTTTGTATAAAATAGGCCTCCCTGTGCCATCAAAGTGAGATTCATGAAAATAGAACAAGGCCCAAACATTCAAAATCACTTAAAAGTGCAAAGACATTATTTGAAAATGCACACACATTATCCAGCTTGATTGGCTTGAAACGCTATATGAGACCAACTAGGTATATAGGCTAAACAGGCTGGTTTTCTGCAACACAAAATGCCAAGAATCATTCAGAATCAAAGAAATCCTCGATTTTAATGAATGTATTTCTTTTTTTTATTGTAAAGGGTATATGAAACTATAGGTGAATCGTTTTATGTTTCATCATTTATCGCAAAGTTTACATGCAGTCTCTTTCCAAATGAAAATGCAAATAATAATAATATCAAGAGATATAAGATATTTCATCTTATCACGGCTCTTATAAGACACTTGAGAATATCATACCCCATCATACACCCATCCCCCTCCAGAAAAATGTAACTTCTTATGGCTCTCTTGGAAAACCCTACGTAAACAAAAAGGCGATGGGTAGGCTTTAACTCGGTGCCTACAGAGTCGGTTGAAATCTAAACCTCTAAAATAACAACGGTAATAGTAACAAGAATTAAGACATTTTATTGTTATTGTTTTCAACAATATAACATGTTACGTTATTACATTCCGGTAAAATATTAATTTTTTTTCTCCCCCCTCCCTTTTTTCTTTCTTTCTTTTTTTTTTTTTTTTACCTAAAACGACCTGTATCCACCTCACCTTTTGTCTGCACCACCATTGCAAAACTGAGTCATATAATCTTTCGAATTATATTTTCCTTAAGCGAATTAAAGAGGAAAAATATGACAACAGGGTGAGAACATGGCAGCTTCTCGAATATTTCTTAAGTGCTGTGCCTTGACACTTGTTTCTATACAGTCCACGAAACAAGCAGAAGTTTAATTCAGGGATAAGTGGAGGTGTGTTGCGCTCACAGGCAGACTTTCCCCACTTAAAAAAAACCTTTAACGGTTGAATATGAGACTAAATGATTTGTTACGGTGGCTGTTTTCGTAGCGTTCCAGTCTGTCTGTTTTGCACCTTGACGCAAATGCTTGAAGCTTGTCTCAGGCCACCTCCTACATTACTCTTCCGAAAAACAAAGACAACAACAACAAAAAAAACCCATCGGTGCTCTCTGTCCCTCTTCTGTGCCGGTTTTTAAGAGCCAAGGTCCACTAGATTAGAAGACATAGGGTTCAGTATGGTGTCATGGTGCAATGAGTGGTGATGGTGCACCGAGTCTGCACCGCTGGGTACCGGGATGGCGCTGGGTCCCGGTGGGGGCGCGAGGCCGTGCAGGGACTGTAAACCGGCGTTTGACCCGAGGAGCAGAGCCGGGCTCGGAGACGTGTGATCCGGTGTACCCGAGGGTGTTTTATCGTCGTCCGAGCTCCCCAATAGAGATTTATTTCCATTCATGGAAGAAGTCAATGGGTTGTGACTATTGGTGTTGGAGTTCTCGTTGTTTTCTCTGCCAACAGAAAACAAAGTCACATGTCAGTGGGGGTGAAAGGGCAGACAAACTCTACAAAAACACATTAGTAGGCCTACATCAGGAAAAATATTTAAGACATGGTCTATTGGTAACACACGTTTAAACCTATGCATAATAAAAAAGACCAAATGTGTAAATAAACTATTAATATGATAAAATAAAGGTATTTTTTAACATCGTAAAAACAACAACCACACGTGGGCCTACACACTGAGCAAAATTAGTATCATCCATGCTACTGTGTGTACTGGGATATTAATTAGGCTACGCCAATTTTACAATAGCTATAATAAGCATCATTAATAATTGATCAAATGCTTAGTCTAATGATCAACCGTGTGCCAAAATGGAAACGATAAGTAAGTCATTTAAATAATTAGCGACTCAATTCACTGCAGCAGTGCAGAGTTGAATGGCGGTGAACAGTGACTGAAGACAATTAACCTATTTCACTTTTGAAGCTGTATTAAGTATCTGACCTGTGGGTAAAGACGCCTTTCAAAGTGGGCAAGCCCTTACCAAGTCTGAATAAATGACAGGTCTAATTATTGCTAAACGTGTACTTGTTGCGTATAGCATAGTTCATATGTTTGCAGTGTGCGAGCAAGGCTCTCCTCAGTGGGAAGACATGATTTACGTGGAGCTTTCAGCCCGAATTAGTGGCCAGAGGGTGAAAGAAGACACCAACCGAGCGAACACCTGACTAAAACACGTCTGCCTAAACTCTCTGCCTGCCTGTGTCATTTCCAACCTTGAAATGTACAAACAACTCCTAATGAAATCTCAACCGGGCTGAAATGGGGGCTACACAGCCGCCACATCAATTACACCGCAACTATCAAACGCGTTCTGAGAAGTTTTCTTCTGTGCTCACTCCAGTCTCTGGAGGGTTAAAAAGTGGTGGTCTTTTAATCTGATCCTAATGGGAAAGTCAAATTTCATGTTATAATAAGTGTGAACAAAACATAAAAGTTGTATTTTGTAATTGTAATTTACCAGACAACAAGCCTTTAATTTTCTGCCTTTGAAATTTTCGGCAAGACCTGCACACTTATCACAAACATACAAACAACAGTGAGTTTTCTAAAACCATGAAAAAAGTTCCTGCTTCCAATATAGTTTTCCACCAATAGACACACATACGCGGCGATAACTGGAACGATTTGTTAAGAGCTTAAAATATATTGTAAGGTCAATGCAATAAATTGCCAGATGTAGGTCAGCAAATAATATTGCATTTAGGCGCACCGAAGAAACACTGTATGTTTGCCTGTTTTAAATGTGATTTCTGTCTATTTTTGCTTGATGTCATAATCCTAAAAATACTAAAACTTTCACATAGTCTGAAATATGTCGTATATAAAAGTTTCTTTCTCTTTTCTCCTACCTTTCTTTTGCCTCCGCCGCTCGGTCTCGCTGCCGTCGGTTTTTGAACCAGTTGCTGACCTGCGTGGTGGTGAGTCCCGTGGCCTCGGCCAGCTCTCGTTTCTCCCGCGGGGATGGGTAGGGATTGTGGGTGTACCACTCCCGGAGAACGCTCCTGCTCTTCTCCTTGAAGCAGTAGCTTGTCTCTTCTCCGTCCCAGATGGACCGGGGCAGGGGGAACTTTCTCCGGACACGGTACTTCCCCACGGCGCCGAGCGGGCGGCCTCTCAGCTTCTCCGCCTCAATGTAGTGCGCTTTGAGCCACAGCTGCTGGAGCTTCGGGTGGTTGTGCGGCGAAAACTGGTGGCTCTCCAGGATCTTGTAGAGCTCTCGGAAGTTTCCCCGGTGGAAGGCGACCACGGCTTTCGCTTTGAGGACGCTCTCATTTTTGTGGAGGTGTTCGCACGCCGGGAGGGACCAGAGGAAGCGCCCCAGCCGCTCGATGTTCCCCCCTTGTTGGAGGACTTCGCAGACACACGCCACTTGTTCCTGCGTAAAACCAAACGTCGGAAGCATGGACATGGCGACAACGTAAATCAATATAGATTATATTGTGCCTTACTTCCACGTCTTCCCACTCAGTCTCACATTAAATAAAAACGCATTAAGTCCATAAACGGCAAAAGGTCCCAAAAAGAGTAGCTTAAAACTTGAAACAACCCACGGTTAAGTAATATCCAACTGCGTATTGTGGAATAAACTCAAGCCCATTCAGCCATGCAAACCCCAGGCGACAAATCCTCATAAAGTTGGTGAGAAAGAGAGAAAGTTGCTACTCCTTCCACCGTCCTCCTCCACCTTTTCTATGCCGTTTCAACATAACCTACTCACGGAGACCGGACTCGCTGGCTCTTTTTAATAATATTATTCTAAGCTGGCAAGACAAGCGATTATATGAACTCTGATTGGTCGGTTATCTGACCCGGGGATGGTGAGGATAAGACAATAGCCTTAGTCAAATTATTTGCCATGGTTACGCTGTCACTCAAAGTAACCTGATATGCTTTGAGGTGGCTCCCTGGCAAAGTCAACCCGATTTTCCCCGTCCCGACTAGCCCGCCTACCAACAGAAATATTGCTCAGATTTGTCTTCTAAAAGAGTTTTTTTCTCTTCCCCTCACTTTGACAGGCACCTCGGGCAGCCAAAGAGCGCAGAGCTGGGGGTAGTGTGGAAAAGGAGAGCAGAGCTGGTCCCACAGCTGGGGGAAGGATGGCGCCAGAGCGCACGGAGATTGCTGAAGTATCTTCATGCCTCTAGCGGCTCTCACAAATCACTCAAGATTTCCACAACGCCTGGAACTTTAAAGTTAGTCCCTTCTACTTTTCATACAAGTAAAATAACTGTCAACTGCCGACAACAAGTAATGTAGCGTTTAATGAAAAGTTCGTAAACATACCCGACCTGTTTATGCGTTTACCATTAACCAAAAAGTAATAGGCTTATAAATATAAAGACAAAATAATTAGACTAATTCTCTTAGAGAGGGCAGCGATTTATTATTTTAAAGTTAACTTTACGTTGTAAAGGTCATTTCATTCACTTATATTGGGTAGGCTATGGGTTTACAGGTGATTGGACATAGCTAACAGCCTGATGCCAGCTAGTGAAAATAGACTGCATGTCACTAAATGTAACCATAAAAGGGAGTCATATGAGAGATATGTTATAAATAACAACAACATAAGAACAATATGGCTTTAGACCTTCGAAAAAGTACTGAAAGTAATTTGTCAAAAATATTTGAATTACTTTGCATGTAGGCTATAAAGATTGTGCGCTACCATATTCCCAAAATAATTAAAGTGTGTCTGTTAGCTGGTTTGTATTAACTTTATAGCGGATTTAATGATTTTTTAAAAATCTAATCGTGTATAAATATGACACTTCTGTTTGTGATCCCTAAAGGATTATTGTATTTCTGTATGAATTAGGCTAGATATGTTGCTCTAACATGTATTATGATATTGCCGTGATAAGGTGTATTAATTAATGCATGTGATAACACAGATGATGATGAATCTGACGACTAAATGAGGGGTGAGGCAGTGACGACAGGAGCGCACAGAATGACAAACGGTGTTAAGGTGTGCAGCCGGTCTAAAGGCTGAAATGAAATGTTCGTGTGTGCTGTAGTTTCTTGAACGGAGAGCAAAGGAGGACAGTCTGTCGGCCCAACCCGAAACAGCGGAGCAGAAAAACGGCATCAAGCTACACACGGTGAGACAAAACTTTCCATTTGTATTGAAGTCATCTGGCTGACACGGTATAGTGCAACAGCAGAGGAAGATGGAAGTCAGAGATCATCAAAATCAGGATTATCTTATCTTCTAATCCAAGCAGGATTAGAAGATAAGATTTGAAGACCTGCCCTGAGTAATCATTGCAAGATGATAATTAAGATAAATTGATGTGGAGAAACAAAGAGGAAACAGAGAGGGTGGATTTTTTAGAGGTTTTATGATTCACTAAGGGCAAAAAGTGATGAGTAGCAGGCTACTTGTTGAAATTGTGAGTTTCTGCCCGATGAAAGACCCCTGCTCTCCAGACTGCAGCGGTGAAGCTTAGAAGGAAATGGCAGCAGCATGACGAGCAATAAAAACACTGTTATGGTTTGTTGAGGGGTTGTCAGGTATATGGTGGCGTGTGTCACGCGCCCGTCCGCGTGTGTTATTGACTGCTGGACCAAAGATTGACCAGTTGGTAGATTTCTATCGCCTCGCCATGGGACCTCTTCATTAGAGATACGATTGTGAGTTACACCCACAGTCAGTATCACATCACTCGGCACTGCTGCCTCAAACCACACACACACACACACACACACACACACACACTCACACACACACACACACACACACACACACTCACTCACTCACTCACTCACTCACTCACTCACTCACTCTCTCCTCCGACAGACCTGTTTCAGCAACTTTCATCAATTTCAACTTAATATTTTACCACAAAAAAGTTCCATTTCAGAGAGAAAATGAACTTGTTACGCTTGTTAAAATAAGGCAGGGAGTGGGGAACATTAAAGGTTAAAAAGTTTTTTTTTTTTAATTATTAGACCTATTATTAATTTTATTGTTAAAAACCATATTGCCTAGTATTTAATAGGCGTAATTTGATTTGCACAGAGCTCAATTTCATTTTCCCCCACAAAAAACTGCAAATAGGCTACATATCAGCCAACCCGATACAGTGCAAGCAAGGAGCTAGCCTACTTAAAATCCCAGGGGTATAAAAATAAAATATACTCATCGGCTGATCAGATCACAGGTTCATTTGTGATTAAGACAAATTGATCAATATTTTCCTGCTGTTTTGGCGCGATAAACTATTTCATCCAAGTCGTGGCAGTTTAAAAGTAAATTATTTGTGTAATTATGAAGTTAGTTTATCACCACAGAAGTGGAGTCCTGTAAGAGGAGCCTGATCCCTGTTTCCACATTGTGTTCTCCCTGTGTTTAATAAATTGACTTGGGTTTCGCCTGAAGCGCAGTTCAGAGTATTACGGCATTAAGCTGACTGATGGTAATCGCCATGGGACCGGGCTCGCCTGAAATGGATAGTCAGAAAAACAAGGAGGCGATTTAACCTTATATATATACAGACCATACGAGAAAAGATTGTATTAATTTATTCCTACATAAAATATGTTAATAATAATAATAATAATTATACTAATAATAAATATTTTAGATAACTACAACATTATATATCATAATACACCCTAGTAAATACTAATACCGCTTTCTGGATGCGTTTTAATTTGCTGACTTTGACTCATACAGCTCCTGAAAAACTCACAAAGCTCGCGCGCAGATGAGGGAAAATATGAGCGCTTGTAAACACAGTTTGACAGACGTGAGATTTTAAACATCAGGTAAGAAGTTATCATCTCCATCCTTCTAACACACACGCACACACACAGCCTACCTAAATGCCTTGTTAGCGAAACACACAGGAGGCTCTCCCACTCCTGAAAGAAGCGCTGCAATTACACTCACAGTGGTGACACTATGTTCCACAGAGGTTATGTATGGTCTCGTTTTTACGTTTCATATCAAAGGTCATTCAGATGTGAGTTGTAAAGCTAATCATTTAATAGAACGACTTTACAGGCTGAAAATACTCCTCATCAGGCTGTTGAGAAAGAAATATACAGATGCCTTGCTTTTTGATGAAGTTCTTCACCTCAGTTTCACTGTTGCCTTGTGAATTGGCGCAACATAAATAAAACTGAATTAAATGGAATAGTCATCATCCTACCTTGCTTAATGACAGGTATCCAGTTATTTCTAATTAGACTACTAACAACCATTAAATCAGCGCAGATGGCGTTAAAATAAAAAAAATCTTGTTTCTTTGGAAACTTTGACTTAAAAGAAATAATCCCTCTCTGAAGAAACTGTCCCACTCATCCTGGTGACATCTCTCTATCAACACCTTCGCACTCTGTGTCGTTGTTGCCCCCTGATAAGCTTGTCATATCTAAATACTTCTTAAACTACTTTGCATTCGATTAGAAAGTTTAATGATCAGGGATGTGGGTTGCAACAGTACAGAGGATTTATCAGAGCAAATACAAGAGTAGAGCAAGCAATTAAAATGTGAATACAAATAGAAAGCATCTTCGTTGTATTGGGTGTTCATGGTCAGGACCGCTGGGCGTGCGCTCCGGCAGTGAAAGGGCAAATCGGGGTCCGATGTCTGGCCCTTGACAGTGTTTGTAAACCACTTGTTTCCACTGATCAGTTTGATCAGAGGGCTCTGGCTCCGAAACGGTAACTATTTCGGCCGCTGATGAATGGAGATCGCGTTTCCCCTAATAGCCAACCCCCTATTTTCACAACCTCCCACCGCTCACCTCTCCCGCTCTCCGCCACGATCTACACTAATTGAGCTGATCATTGAAAGATGTGTGTTGCAAAGCGTATGTGTTGGGGCGGGGGGCATATGGCGGGGGGGCACTGACCTGAGACAAGCGCAACAAGGGGTTGATGAGTAACATTCTTTATGACAGACATCCAAATGTTGGGCAGAGAGAGAGAAATTATTAAAGCCAGAACCTCTGTGTCTATACCGGTTAAAGGGATATGAATGAGGGCCTATCCAATAATTGGTTGTTTACATCTATCTTGTTACCCTTGAGGGCAGAGCTATCCTACAGAGCATGGAGAAGATTTCAATAAACCGCACATAAGCAGCAGGGAGGGTGCAGGATGGAGGGGCGGGGCAGTGTGTGTGGTTGGGTTGGTGGGGTGTAGGTCTTGTCTTCATTTCCAAAAGGCTCTGACAGGTCGGCAGGTTCATCATATTGGAAGGTTTACATTTCAATCCCACTCCAGAATATAGGCCTGCACCACATGCAGCAATTTCACAGGCAGTTAAGTCAAGCATCACCTTTAGATGATGATCATCAGAGGGCAAACACCAGCATAAACATAGTAGAAAAGTAGAAAAGGTAGAAAAGACAATCATTATCTTGATCTGGCTTTTGTACATGCTGGATACGATCAGCCTCTATGAGTTTAGTATGAAAGTTGTCTTGTAAATACTAATAAATACTACACAGTTGGAATGAACTATAAACATATTACTGAATCACTTATTCAAAATTGTTGATGATTTAATGCATATAGATACTATATCAGAATTTTATGATTTCAAATTATCTGTAACTTTAAATTGCGAGAGAACACCCAGTTTTAACAAATAATTTTACTCTTCTTATACAAAGAACTCTTCTCTGAAACCATATAATTCAATTCTGGCTTTCTTTTGCAGTGTGACCCAACAACACAAACACAGTTACAAACAAATGCTTCAATAAAGTATTATTTACAAAATCTGTCATATCATTACTTGATGAAATACCTGAACAATATCTGATAAGATAATCAAAAGGCTCCATTGGGCAGAAATGTAAATATGAAACTAGCAGGTAAGCTGTCTTTAGCAAATAAAAATCTTGTTAAAATCGGTTTTGGTCCATCTCCAACCCACCATATTGCAATTTGAACTTTTTCTGGAGTCAGAGGACAAATTAAAAGCCCTGCAATTTAGCACAGGCTGTGCAGTTGCATCTATTACCCACTGCCAAAAAAAAAGCCTTAACCAATTAGCACCCCACTGCCCACCTACCACTACCACCACACTGCTGTGGAACAAACTTACACTTAAATTGCAGCTGGCCAGAGCACTGGCGCAAACAGCAACAAGTGTCTGTTTTTCTAAAAGGCTGGTCATTGGAGCTGATGAGTAGCACCGTGTGTGTGTGTGTGTGTGTGTGTGTGTGTGTGCGTGTGAGAGAGAGAGAGAGATCGGGTTGGAAAGAAAGAGTGAGCATGCCGCTTGCTGCTGAGGTTAATTTATTCGATCAATCACTCTATTTGATTCCTGTTTATTTTCAGGAGTTGCACGGTCATTTCAGCCGCACACTGAGCCCTTTATGCACTGCCAAGGCGTTTCCCCCCAACCACTAAGACCATAGCATGCTTTTGGCTATAATTTAGAGAGGAGAAATATTCCAGCACTTCTCAGATATTTCACGGTTCCCAACCTTTATGGTGAAATCCCCTCAGACCTGTCTCTCGTCAAACCTGCAGTGTGCAGACATGCAGGTATACGAGCTTCACACATACACTGATTTATGTCAACGCTGTGGGCTTGTTTAAAATGACTGCAAACACACTCCAGTGTGGAATTATGTATTATCAGCTAGAATTCGGCAAATGGTGTGCAGCCTCTCCATGCATACATTTTCATTTGTACAGGCTTATATGCTGTGTTCTTTTACTGTAAATTGTTTTTTGTTTTTTGCCTAAAGTAGTTAAAACAGCGGAAGGCTGGGACATATAACTGGATCATGATAACCAGTTGCTTCTGATCATGTTTTAAATAACAAATAAATGCCTCTTTTGGCCAGAAACATAAGGGCAGAGTCTGCCCCACCCCTAAAACAAAAAAAGAGGACTCTACTATGATGCCGCAATGTTATTTCAGTGTAAATAAGGCCAGAGCTAGGATCAGAACTTATTATGGAAACTGGAAAATGGCAAAGGAAGCACTGATACACAAAATAACATGTCAATTACCCAAGAGAACTCTGCAGTTGAAGTGCAGCTTTTACAGTATGTCCGCTCATTAAGACACTTGCTCTTAGAAAACATGGCTTGGATGGCCAGGTTTCTATTTTTATTCAAGAAAATGTGATAATTCTTAAACTGAGTATTCTCTTGAAGGCAAACCAGGGGACTTCAGTATCCTGTGTGAATCGTATCTTACAGTATAGTATTCCTTTACATGCAACCCAAGCTTTCTACGTATAGCAAAAGTCTGCAGCATCGCTTAATGTTTTTCCCTCATGCAACATTCTTCCTTTTTTACAGTGCTGGAACTCATATGTCAGGAAAGTATTTATTAAAAGTGACCCGCAGTAATTAGCAATGTGCTAATGCTTGAATTTGTATCCATCCCTGTATGCAGGATTTTTACAACACTTTGTGGTTTCACTTGAAACACAGGCTTGACCCTGTGTCACCGGCCATATGGGCAGTAAATAGTTCCATGATAGAGTCAGTGGTTGTAGTGATACTGTACCAGAGAGAAATGTCTTGTTATGTGTATCATACTACATGATGTTTTTATGGCATAAAGACAATGAAGTTTTGATAAATGATCGGTGCTGTGTTTTACTGTATCCTGAAACATTGTGTTTTTTTAGAGTTTCACTTTTTGTAGTTCACCCCAGTGTTTGTGTTGGTTGAAAACAGCAGCGCAGGTTGCTATATCTTTAAACATACATGTCATTATTAATTTCTGTGAATATACTTTGCCACCATGATGTTCTTATGACATGAAACTAATTGTTTAACATCATATAAATAATTGCACTTGGTACAGAGAGCTTGAATTTTGACAATGTAATTTATTTTGCACTAGCATAAATGGCTATGTTACCACTGAGGATCCAATGGACAACCTACTCTACATCCCACCTACAAGATACCATCAGTATTGGTTTCAGTTGATAGTTATACTGTCATATGGAATAAATGGGGTAATTTGATGCTATCAAGAAAAAAGACTAAGACTCAACAGTCATCCCAGCAGCTCTGTAAGGCTGTAGATAGGCACAGAGATGCTTTAAGTTAAACGCTAATGCTAGCATGGCAACATTCTCACAATTACAATGCTAACATGCTGATGTTTAGCATGTTAAATGTTAACCATGTTCATTTATATTTATTATTTATTTAATAATCACCAAACACAAACGGCATCTGAAGCAAATGTGAATTTCAATTATTTGGTCATTTATGGCGTTAGGCAATCACTAAAATCATTATGTTACTTTCATCATTTGGGGATAAAATGACTAAATAAGAATGAGGAAATTTGTTGTCTAGATGTTGAGATATTTTACAGGAAAAAAGCTCACCAAAGTCATTAGGATCCATCCTCTGTGCACCATGAATGTATCAAGTTGCAAAGGCAGTCCCTTTCACTAGCAAGGATAACACAATCAACAGGTATGATTAAATGATTTATTGATGATCGAAACAGAAGATGTAAAAGGCTTGCAGTTGCTGAATAGCGTTGTGGGGAAGCTACGATAGAGAAACCCGCCGTAGCACCAGGGCAGACGGAGACCCTTATAAGGAAGAAGGAGATCAGGAGGCAGGACAGAGAAGGGGGGTGGGGGGGCAGAACGTGAGAGCAAAGAAGAGGAGCTGGGACGTGTGGGTATTTATGGAAATGCTGGCGATGACGTGGTTGATGTGTGGTCCTGCTCCTGAAACTCTGCTAATTAGCTCCACTCAATATATCTTGAGACATTTGTTCGCTAAAAACCAAAAATGTCAACCTACTGCTGGTGTTTGAGAAAAAGTCAGAGAATCACCAAATTCAGTAGGATGCATCCTCTGGGCACCATGTGACTGTACAAAATTCCATGGCAATCCATCCAATAGTTTAAAGATATTTCAGTCTGGACCAAAGTGGTGGAACTTATTGGCAGACCAACATTGCCATCCCTAGAGCCATGTTATTAACATGGCTAATAATAAAAACAAACATGCCCATGAAAAGAAAGATTCTCTGAGGCAGCTGATCCAAAGAACACAAATAACTTTGACTGGTTACTGATTTATGCTGTCATCACAGTATAGACCATCACAAAAAGAAAACAGTATTCTTCTGATCAGTGTGTGTTGGCATTGCTGCCTTGCCTTTCCAGTACAGCTCTTACTTTATCTTTTCACATTATTTATGCACTCAATGTATAAGTTATTGAAGCTCTGCAAACTCTATTTCCACTGTGAAGCCTCCAAGAACTCCCATTAATAATGTGTCTACTTGAATCGTCTAAATGACTTCTCTCTCATTAAACCAAACCATCCATCAAACGTTTTGTTGTATTCTGCTCACTATTGGGCATAATATGAGATACTGTGAAGATGAGAAGTGTTTGCTTTGTAAATAAAAGTGTGGCACGGCGTATCATTTGTTTTTATATGGAAGAATTGGATTTCATGATTGCTTTTTAATTCTGCCTGCAGGGTATATTAAATGCCTGCAAACCTCTGAACACTTTGTCCAGGAAACTAACAATTATAGTCAATCTTAGCATATGGCAACCACAGCTATTTGGGAGAAAAGATGGAGCTTAGGCTGAGGAACTGCCTCATGCATCATTACGCTTTACTAAGGTTTAGTTTCTCCATGTAGAGTTGCTGTTTATGCCAGTAATTCAACATATTCCCTTTTCTCTACAAGTCAGAATATAGATCTTAATATAACACTTTCTTATTTACAGCAAGTGATATACATGATTATAAAAGTATAACATTTCAAAAGTATAAAATCATTCCAAAAATGTTTCTACAATAAGTGCATATATAAAAACTAATTGTTACTGCATGTGTGTATTTATTTACTGATTGTAGAATATGAGGATCACAGTTGCTTGTTTACATCAAAGTAGGCATAAACCTACTACGCCCAGATTTATTCTGTTGGTCCTGTATATCAAAGCCTCTTCTTTACCTTCTTCAGCTTCTTTAAATCCTTCAGTCACCACTTGCTAAAGCTCTTATAGCCTGATTATTTTGAGATCTTAGGAAACCCACAATATGATTTTTCAGTAATTGTTTTATCCATTCATTCATTTATGACCTTGTCACTTAATCAGCTTAGGATCACAATGGCAGTGGAGCAAGCAAAGCAGCCCAGTTAGCCTTCTCATTTACAACTTTCTCCACCTTCTCATGGAAGATCACAAAGTAACCTCAGGCCAGCAGGTAACAGTAGTTCCTGTCCATACACAACACACACATTTTTGATAGGAAATACATATAGAAACATAATGTTGCCAGGAACAGGCTTTTTATCAACATAATGAAAAAATATTTATGTGGAACACATCTACAAAACATTCGCCGTCAACACTACAACACTACAATATCCGCTCATGGCTACTCAAAACGCTTGGTTTAAGTTAGAGAAAGTTGGTCGTCTTAGTTAAATATGTATATAAAAAAAGTCAGAACTAACTTTAAGAACGTGAGAGGACACGTTGACTTTGAAAGTGGTTTAAACCAAACAGCATGTGGGATGCCAACCACCTGTGCTTTGAAGGTCAAACCGTCCACTGTGACCTCCTCCATCAATAGAGTAGCAACAACACGTCATACTTCCTGGATTGAAAAAGACATTAAAGGTAAATGTAATTCAGACAGTGGAGCAGCATCTAAACTCATATGGTCCTCTCTGATCCTCACCAACTGAAAATGAGCCCAACTGCCATTCAGAAAAAAATACTTACGCTTCCTTTATCAGTGTCTTGTTCTTTTTTTGTGATACCTCAAAGCTGATGACCACATATCAAACTGGTGGTCAATTCTTTCATGGTTCTGCATAAGTGTCAATCTTTGCTCTGTAATAAAATTATTATCATATAGTTATAGAATTGCCATCACTGTCTCTGCAAGGATTAATTTGTGCTTAGTTTCCCTGAGAGTATAGTGGTTTACTCTGAGAGGCCTCAACGAAAAAGTTCAAGACGAGCTGAAAATTATATACAATATGAACTACGACAGACCCAAAGCTTTTTGTACCAGCTCTGGAGGTCATCTCTAGTGAAGACGTGCCTGTCGGCATGCAGGGGGATGATGAGCTTTCACACAAGCAGAAAGGAGGGATTACTGTCAATTGCTTCCAAATTGCAATAATACCCGCTGCCGGGCCACCCACACATGTGCTGAGAGACAAGTGATAAATTGCTACATATGTCCAGTCCACAGTGGCAACTCTTGACACCAGCACACAGCCAACAACATTCTCCATTATTTTATGCTGTGTGACATGTGGAAACAAGTGGCTTTTAACAACAGCTTTTACTATTGAAAATCTAAAATGTTTACTTGGATATGTGTTATGTGTTATCAGGCTAAACATTTTTGTAAATATGATGTATCCATCTATGAAACAGTAGCTTTTAAGGAGCTAAGAGAAACAAGCTGAATTCCTCATGTTTGAATCATTTCACAAATCAAATCTGATCCCACAATCTTATGCTTTGTAACATTTTGCTGTCTGACTTATTCTCTTATTTGGTACAGTCTTAATGAGATATTTACTTTCACCCTATAATTATAACTTTAAAAATTCCAAAAAGATTACTGTTAAACTGAACTATTACATTTTTATCAACATCACAGCGCCCTGTTGTACTGAACAGTACTGTACTAAAGAATTCCACCACGCAAGGAAATTTTTTAGCCAATCAAAATGAATACGGCATATCATATTTTGAAACTAAACCCTTTAATGTGTTCGTGTGTAGGAATACATGGTAATTAGTTTTGATCATATCATTCCTCTGCGTAACCAAGCAGATGGCTAATCCAGTCCCAGTATCTAATCAGAGCAGTCATTCTAATGATAGTATAATTTCATAAGAGGCCTTTGTCTCAGAATATTCAGAAGCAGCATGTGGGAGATCAGGGATATTCATCATCAGCACAGATTGGAAACAGGCTCTAATAAATGACACATTTGCTTCCTGCCTGTCTGTGTTAGAGGAATGGCAGAATGCAGTGAATGTGGTACTAAATGTGGTAGAGTGTGTGTGTGTGTGTGTGTGTGGGGGGGGGGGGGGGGGGGGGGGGGGGGGGGGGGGGGGGGGGGGGGGGGGGGGGGGGGGGGGGGGGGGGGGTAAGGAATGACATGGTTGTGTGTATGGTGTGTGGGTGGATAGCAGCTGCAAGGCTCTCCATGTGCTTTTCTGAATATGTATGTATGCCTGTGTATACTGGTGTGTGTGTGTTTGTGTGTGTGTTGCAGCTTCAGTAGTGAAAGCATCAGAGTTCAGTCAAGTTAATAGACGAGGCATTAATGTAGAATTTACACCTTCAGGTCAGGGCACCAAAAACCTAATCAGAGCTTACAATGCAGCTGGTGGCTCAAAAGTGTGTGTGTGGGTGTGTGTAGTCTCACAGTTGTTTAGCCCATACAGAACTCTTTACTGCTCTAATCATCTCTTTCTTTCTACCTTCTTTCTTCCTTCTTTTTTTTCAATGCTGTAATGATAATGAATGTCTGAGATGTTTCTAATACAAGCAGAAAAAGAGAAACGACACCCATAAAATTAGACGTGGCAATAAAATCCAGCAATACTTCTGTGTGTGCAACGCATGGACACACCAACGCGTGAAAAGATATATTATATACAGCACTGTGGGTAGTCACAGCCCAGCAAAATATATAGACACACAAAGGCAGGATCTTCTATAGCCAACTTAAAGCTCAGAGCTGTTCATCATGTTGGATCTCAGCTCGCTTTTTCCTGCAAACTGCATGTAGCCTGACGTTATGCATCTACCTTGGGAAGGAGTGTCCTGGGGTCAGGAAGTGAATATCACACACACACACACAGACACACGAACACAGATAGACAGTGAATCTCTCCCCGACCTCCTCACTTGCTCTCGCAAACACACAGGTATGCATTAAATTCATTCACCTACACACACACACATTGCGTGTTCCAGCTTTGTATTAGGTTGAGTGAGGGGGCAGGTAGGGTTGTTGAAGCCATAGTCATATTTACATCAGCCAGTGTAATATGATCAATAAAAGCCAACAGGACAGCAGCTAGCCATAACTCATGGCAGGCGGGGAGAACCACAGCTGTTCAGAGTTCATCTTCCTCTGAAGCAACGGGGGAGACCAAGTGAGATGTTAGAGCAGGGACAAAGAAAGAGAGACAATGGGGAAGGAAAAAAGGCAAATAGAAAGAAAAGAGGACATGTAAAGACACACAGAGGGTGACACTAATTCAAGATATACAACATAAAGCTATTTTAGCAGGGAAATAAATTAGGGAAACTGGGAAATAATTATATGTTACCATCAGGGCTGCTATGAAGTCTGTTGATTATTTGTAAAAAAGTCACCATTTCTTGAGCCCAGGGTGACGTCTTCATGTCTTATTTTGTTCAACCAAAAATATTACATTTAAAATGATATAACACAGAAAGACAGCACAATGGAGAAGCCGGAACCACAGAATGTTTGGCATTTTTAACTAATCGACCGTCTAAATAGTTGCTGATTGATACCAACCGACTAGTAGATTAACTGCCAAATTGCTTTAGCTTTTATTTTCATAAATTGACTTTTGGTGGGATGGTATCATAACTATATGATCATATTGTATTGTATATATGTATATATTGCTTATGTTGTCCAAATGAATGATTTCAAGCTAACTGTAGCTAAAAAGTGACAATCAACAGAAGATCAGTTTGATCACTTCATATGTGATTTTGTATGCTTTTACAAAATCATAATGCACTGAATATCTAGATAAGAAAAAATATTTGTATCATAATACCAATTTCAGCTATATCGGCTAACCTTATATCTAGTTTAATAGCTTTTCTTGATCGTTCAAATCTGAATCAGTACAAGTTCAACTCTCACGCATGCCAGTAATCATGTTTTTTTTCTTCCCTTTTTTGGTGAAATTAGGTGTCACGTCTCATTTTGGAACGATGCTCTTCAAATACTTCATCACCGGCCCTCTTAGTTTCACTGCAGACGCTGGCTGACCTCATTGAGTGACCTCACCAATCACAGATCAAAGTTGTCGAGTTTCTGGACGGTCAAGTTAATCAGAGGACCACCCTGAAGAGCCAATCAGGTAACATCTTACTTGACTTAAAGGAATTAGGCTGCTTTTGACGAGCAACTATGTAAGTTTCCTCTTGTGATCCGCGTACATGTTTGAGGTTCTTCTGTTTTCTCTCTGCACGTCAGTGAGTCTGTTTGGGGGGGGACTCAATACTTTGATTTCAGTTGCATCAGTCATTAGCCATTTTGATTTGTTTAATATCGGCTTTAAAGAACATGGTAATGCACGCAAAACAATAGTGACTGGGTCAACTGTAAGGGAAGGAAAATAATTAGAGATAATAAACTTCTGAGAACTGTAACCTCATACTGAAACTTTAAATAATGTCCATACTTTTTATTTTTCATGTTTAGATTACTAAGCATTCACATACAAATCTAGTGTTTGAAATGAATGTTTGAGAACAAATATTCCAGTTGAATTGGAGCCTGACGAGTGTGTGTGCAGTTTGTGTTATGTGTCCATCCATATGTGTATGTGTTCCTAAGAATGGAGGGCTTGTATCACTTGCCCCTTTTTGAGGGGAAGTGACATGAGATACTTAAAGACCAAAATTGCCTCACTTAGCCAAACAAACTGGCTCACTCACACATACAGACTCTCACACACACACACACACACACACACACACACTCACACAGTTCTCTAATGGCCAATAAACTCAGGATGTTCATTCCTCCTCTCAGGCTCACAAAAACTGAACAGCGAAATTATTGAGAGTAAACGGATTCCACTGTAGCTCTGCCTAATGACCACACACACACACACACACAAACACACACACACACACACAAACACACACACACACACACACACACACACACACACACACAAAGTTGGTCAGTGAAGGCTGAAGCCGATAGGATGTACACAATAACCCTAACATGGCTTTTATAAGCCTTCAGCTCTTTTGAAACGACAACGGCTGGGAGAGAACCCAGGCCTGCATATAAAAATACTGAGCTTTCTGGAGCAAGACTTTGAAGTTTTTTTCTGCTTGATCTCAACTGAAGAGACACTCAGAACCACTACAGTTTCATGTGTCCATGCAAACAGAAAGACAAATTACTAGTGAATATGAATATGCATGTGGGTTGCACTTATTTGGAAAGATTAGTGCGAAAAGGTTACACGTTTAGAGATTAATATAAAGTTCAGATTATTGCTCATTATTTCTCCCAACATTACATCTGTCCAATGCACAAATAGTGGCTTACAGATGAAACCCTCAAGTCTACAAGAATTTAGAAAATATAATATTTGATTGAATAAATATTATTTGTCACCTAATTCTGTTTGTCATGATCTAAACAAGATTCCTTAACTTTAAGATAATATTTCCTACTGTACTCTGCACATAAATAATCATATAAACTTTAAACAGAACAAGTACAAAATATAGTCATGGGGTTTTGATGCAGAGACATTGCTCCCAAAAATTTACAGGGTATTTCCTTCCTTGTCCTGATACTCCCATTTGACCCACTTGCAAAATATTGTCCCGTCTCAGCTGGTAAATTCACTTTCCCTCCGAAGGACAATTTTTGCTCTAATCCCTCTACATATTTAAAGAATTCGGTTATTTTATAGAGATGGCTAAAGGGGGGTGTGGGCCATGTACAGTGCAAGTGTATGTGTGTGTGTGTGTGTGTGTGTGTGTGTGTGTGTGTGGGAGAGAGAATCCAACCCCCCAATTCTTCTAATGGTTTCTTTCGGGACCATATGTCCTTTGCGTCAGCACAGCAGCAGTACAGCCTCTACAGTTACAGTCGGGTTCGGTGTGAAAGACAGACATGTTGTATAATAGAAGGTGGGAGGTGGAGGGCATTAAGTTGTGTGTGTGTGTGAGAGAGTGTGTGTGAGTGGGGTGGGGGGCAGAGCGTTTTTGAAGAAGCAGATCTCTCCGTATTGCCTTACCATCAATAAATCTAGGAGCTCACTATAGTGCTGACATAAATTAGCCTGCACCCCCAACCCACCCACCTATCTAAAACCCAAGTCCAACCTCAACCTTTTGTTAAACACACTCAGTCACAAACACATGCAGAGCTGATACACCCTCTACTACTACTCAAATTTTGCAACTTTACATCAGTAGGTGACACGCTCTCTACATGCAAAAGTACAGTCACAAGCAAACACATGCATTCATTCACACCTTGCACATAGACTCACACACAGCAACACAGACACCAACAGAGCTTTGGGTAATTAGTAGTCGTTCTCAGTGGAGAGTGCGTTTCCTCCTCAGGGTCACTGATAGCAAAACGGCTGTTAAACTTTATATTCCCTGATGGGGCGGAAAAGAGAGCAAAACAGAAGGAGACTACACATCCTACAGAACTCATTAACACCATGCTCTGTGTGTTTGCTGTCTGGGTGGTGTTTCCATGGGCAGGCCAAGTCTTGTAAAGGTGAAAGGATACTCTTTAACCTCAAGACCGAGCATTAACACTCCACACTGTATTTTTCAGGACAACAAAGACAATATGTGCGTTTCATAAAGATAAAGAACTCTGTATTGTCTCACAGATGGCTCACTTCCTCAACAATCTGGGGAATCAAAGAATTGTTTGGAGGTGTATGTAAGTAAAAAAAATTAAATTAAAATTATTATATGCACAATCTCCTGTGATGAGACTGTCCAGTCAAGTCGTTTGACTTCTTTGACATTAAAAACACCATTTTCCACAATTTTCTGATATGTTATGCACCAAACGATGAAACAATTGATCAAATATTTGGCAGATTAATCAATTATGAAGAAAATTTTTTGTTGCTGCCCTAAAAGAAACAGTTTATCAGTTTAACAGTTTAATCTGACCAGTACAAAATATTTCAATTAGTACAGTAAAATGCTTTGTGTGTTATAAGGAGTGCAAAATATAATTATTCTGTACTTTTTAACAACACTTAAGCAACAATTAGGCATTTATTTTGTGTGTAATTGCCAGCAGAGTTTTTAAAAAACGCCTTGGAATGACATTGAAATTATTAGAGTTTTAATGAATGATAATAGGTATAGGTATTTATGATGGGTTTTTGATGGGTTATCTGTTAAATGCTAACAAAACAGAAGAAATACTAATTATTCTATAATAACTAGAGTAAAACTGACACAAACTGTTATAGTAAGAAGAAAGAAATACTGGCAAAATATAAATTAATAATTCCTTCGGCATTCACATGTATACACACTGGTTCACTCTACGTGTCAAATGATTTTCCTGTTTACAAAAAGAGGGATGTGGGAGATTTTAATGGACTCAGCAAAAAAAAAGCTGCTCTGAGGCACATTTGAAAACACACACACTTTTGGTGAATTAAAGAGATTCTGTAGATAGCTCTGAAAGCTTATCCTGTGCACCTCAGCAGATTCTGAAGCCCTTTTTCTTATGTGATCATTTTAGGTAATTTAATAAATTCCCAGCGCTCTGTATGGAATTATAAGAAGCTAGACTTTGGTCAGAGGAGAGCTTTTAAGAAACCAGGGAACGTACATCAGAGGCCCAGCAGTCAATGGTAATGTAATGAACGTTTACATTTACCTGCCTCTCACCTTTCCTGTTGGTATATATTCACAATCTAAACTGCACTCGTCAAAGCACCCGTCCAGTTTGTTTTCATAAATATACTGTATCAATTTTTTCCCCTCATCTAGCACCTCCACTATCCTGCCTTGAAAATGAAATATTTGGTGTTTCAGTGAGGTGGTTGGTGTGTGTGTGTGTGTGTGTGTGTGTGTGTGCGTGTGTGTGTGTGTGAAGGGGGGAAGAGGGCTGGTTACGATGCCAGAACTAGCACTTTTGGTTGGAAAAAATGGGTCTGAGTTTTCGTCAGACGTGCAGCGCAGACAGACAGGGCAAAGGAAAGGCTTTTTGAAAGTGCAGTCCAAGAGCAACAGAAAACACTCCCTCTTGACCGTGTGGTCAAAAATGGGTGTAGAGGGAGAGGCAGCATCTGGCGCGTCGCCCAAGAGAAAAGGGGGAGCAAATATGCCCGCCTCAGCCTGCAATGCGTCCCCTCTGCTGCCAGCTGCAGGCTGTGGGTATATGGTAGGGCCAAGAGGGAAAGACAGGCAGACAGATAATAAGCGCATCAGTGAGAAAGACAGGCAGACGGAGAGACGGAATCATGTATAAAAGCGCCAGGGAGGAGGATAGTGAGAAGCATGGAGGCATATCATGAACAAGGTCAGAAAGACACCGCTTGGAAGAACAGGAAATGATACAGGATATATCCTCTCTTTCTCCCTCTCTCTGCACTCTCAGAGGCCTGTGCTGTAAGTGACAGGGCTGCAGAGGGAAGTTGACATTGCCGAAGTATGAATTTCACCCGTTTGTGTTTTGCGGAAAACACAGAATCGGGGGCTGTCTGTCTGGATCAGCGAATGGGGGCCTTGACCCTTGAATGTCCCCTCTGGAGCAGACGGCAGGGTTTTATTGGCCAGTCAGATGCAATTTATTAAACACTACGCAACTCTATTCTCGGCTTTTGAGTTAGTCTTTCCAAATGTGGTTGTGATATGCATTTGGACGTGGATATGAAAGATATTACTGCTTTTTCTGTGGCCACTGATGGCCTCTTACTTTAGATACATGCTGTATTTCCTCACAGTGTGTTTTGATAAACTAGCATGTATGATAACCTAAAATACAGATGCTTATATAAAAAAGTACATGTTGAAACACGTTTTATGTTTTAACCCCCTCTGATACTTTTCAGCTCAGAATGAAACCAACATGTAGTAAGAGAGAGAAAAATTCACCTAGGGCAGATTTCTCATATGTACGGATTTCTTGGAAAGTAACAGAGGACTTTTGTCTCAAACAAGACAAACAGATGCATCGAACATGATACATCCTTTAGTACAAAGTGCAAACTAAAGACCGCGCAAAAAGACAATCTAAACAAACAATACGCATACAGTATGCAAGTTTATCAATCTGCGTACACAAGTAAATTTACATACACATATACATACTTAAAGAACGGTAAGTAATACAATATGCTCAGCTACGGAGTAGATGGGTAAAGTGAGACCTTCCTGTAATCAAAAGAAACAGCGTGCTACAATAAAGGCTGTTTTGAAACGGTCTGTGACCTGAGGGATGGATCCCTCTGTTGGAATGAGGAAGAGAAAACGGACACTACACTGTGTGTTGCAGAAAGAGTAGAATATTATAAAGTGGAACAGAGCAGCAGAGAAGTGGCTGGCTGCACAATCTTAGTGACATTGTGTTGTGTTGAGTTGAGATCGCTTTTCTAGTCTTCCTTTGTATTCTTCTCTATTCGCCTCTCTTCTTTTGTCTTCTCTTCTCTCCTGAAATTGCAGGGTGCAGTGTGTTTGTGAGTCTCTTGGGTCACATCCATCAGTTGAATGGATAGAGGGTATGCAACTGCAGTGCTACAGTGAAAGGAGGGCAGGGTGTATTCCCTTTCCAAAATCCACAGAAACACCAGTCTGGAATCAATCTGCTATTATACTAAAGCACACACGAACACACACATTTTAATCTTTAACCCTGGTGTGGCCCGTGCTACTTTTCTTCCCTGTAAGTTTATGCTTTGTAATGTTGTATCAGGTCTGGGATACGCTTCTCCGCTACATCTCTGGCTTCACCTGCTGCTGAAGCTCTTTACCAGAGCACTGGGAGTTAACTGCTGCCATAAATGGTCAAAGGAGTGTGCGCAACGATCTGCAGGGCAGCGCAGGGCAAAGATATATCTGACAGGAAAAGAGCAAATCTCCCCTCCATGCTACCTGCTGTAAAAAGTCATGTTTCAGCGGATCAGAGACAAGTTGATTTTAGAAAAATAAAGGACTAAATTAAGAGAAATGTGTCCGTGCCAACCACCGTCTCAAAAATAGGTTACACATGGACAGAGCATTTACAACATGATATAAATCTACTCAGAGTGAAAGAGCATCAAATTAATTTCTAATTTGTGAAGCCACCAAGTATTAGATTTGATGTAACTTTCCTTTTTTGAGGCTTATTAACGTGGGAAGATATATCGATCTAACCAGAAAACAATAGAATTAGGCAATGTAGGAGAGTTTGACATGATTACTTGCAATGCATAGGTGGTGATATAAACAGAATATGTTCAGAGGCCTCATTCATAAAGTATGAGATTTTGTCTTCAGTTTCTTTCTCTCACTATCATTTGTAATAATATTCAGTCCTCCTTAATAAATACTGTATCTTAAACACATTTATTAAGCTTGTTTCATTTCTTTTCCCCAATGGACTTAACAACAACCCATAGTAAAGGTATTTAGTCAGTTTATTTTTTCACCATACGCTAGGTGTTGACCTAGAGTGGTTAATATTTTTATGTGAAACTCCATTGTCTTCATTAACACTCTTCTAAATAAATCATTCCTATGATTGCTCTCAATGACAAGACCAGCAAGTAAAAAAGCTTCTGGTGTCAGTAATAATTGCAGTGCAGAGTTTGACTTACAACACTGCATGCAGTATCACTATTACAAATGAGAAAGTTATGTCTCATGATTGATGTTTCTTTTATACAAGCAGAACTTTTGGACTGATGATGGCACTAAAGAAAAGCTCTGAGAGTGGCCATGACGCTACATGGACAAAAAAGAAACAGATGATTGTGCTTTTGATTTCAATTCACATGTTTGTGGTGGCCAACAGCTATCATTGCTGATGCTGCTTAGTATTAACACCAAGCCAAAGTGGACAATTAGGTCAAAGACACCTCTGTATAGCCTATAAAAGAGGAATTATTCTTTAATTCTAAAATGCTCTGGACCAGTCCAATCCAGATTTCTCTATCAACCATCAGGCAGTGACTCAGGTTGAGATTCCAGGGCCATAACACTCCAGTAAATGAACAGACAGCGTATTGTTCCTCTGTGGCTCTTTGCTGCCTCACCTCTGCCTCTGCCTGCTTAATTAAAGGTTAATTGCGTAGAGTAAGTATGCACCTCCTGCGAACGGTCCACATTTCTCTTTCCTTCTACGCAGAGTCCAGTTAGTGTGTTGGGTGGGTAGGATATCTGGAATTTATCAGCTTGTTCAGGAAATGAGAGCCAATCTTTACCTAACTCAGTGTGTGAGCAGGTACAAAATCAACATATGGGAGTGTGCGAAGTGTGTGTTCGCACATAAGCATGCACACACACCACACACAGAAGAATTTAGCACTCCCTCCGTCATTTTTAATCAAGAATATGATCCCTTATCCCATCTGGGTTTTCTGACTTGGTGGGCTGCAGCACGCACACATCCGTTTATTAAAGGGCTGAGAAACACACACACACACACACGCACACACACACACACACACGCACACACACATAACATACATACATATGCAAACATGGATAGACAATCTGTGGGGTTGCTGAGACCACCAACTGTATGCTGGGAGTATGTTGTGAGTTTGGTCTTAGCCTTAGAGCAGATGGTACTACTCTTGTATTCGACAGGGGTAGCCACTGAAGGAGCCGCTCTGACACAAACACACACACACACACACACATACATTCAGTAACTGTCTTGGTTTCTAAAAACAATTGTTGTCAAAGAATTAGCACAAAAGCTATGCAATGGGCATGTAGTGGGAGATAATGGAGTCCTGGTATATTTTTTAGTACAATTTTATGAACCATGATATTCAGTGTGTGCGTGTGAGTGTGTCTTCCTGTCTCTTGTCTTTGTTCTCTTTCGGGTTGATTTAGTCAAGTAAATCCTTGTCCTACTGTCAGATGCCTCCTTATCACATCGTGATCCCCTCATCTCATTTACTGAATTGGCCTGTATGTGTGTGTGTGTGTGTGTGTGTGTGTGTGTGTGTGTGCGTGCGTGTGTGTACGAGGACAGAGGTCAATAAGATAACATTTGGTGGACCACCTGCCAGGAAGCTCAGTTTGCTAAATACAAAGTCTCATCTAACCCATCTAACTCTGTGTATGTGTGTGTGTGTGTATGTGTTGGGGGTTTACCGTTCACCTGAACAACTGAGGTGCAAAAGTATTTGATTACTGATAATGTTATAGCACAAGAACCGTGAAAAGACAAAGAAGCAGTGAATTTCTTTTACCAGTACAAGTCCATCACAAAGACATGTGAATACACATCAAAAACAATTTCTTTGCACCCACATGTCCTCTCATCCCTCTTAAGAGTTACACTACCAGAAATTCCAACTCTTAGTCTAACTTCAACTTAAAAACAGTGAAGACCTAAATGAAACCAAATTATAGAAGCCATCTTCTTCTTATCAAGTTCTCAAAGCTAAGGCTAAATGGGGTCTATGACAGGAACACACAGCCACATGTCACCTTTGCTTATCATTAGTCCAGTGCCAGAAGGAAAGTGTTACTATTGGAGTGGACATTAACAAGTTCTGCTACCAGCTCACTGCCTCATAACCTGGAGGAGAGGGGTGTCTACATCATTAGCTTTAACTAGCTACATTGATAGCAACTCACAGGGTGGTTCACACACAGAAACAGAGAGAGAGAAAGAGGGACAGGTACAGATAGAGAAAGAGTGAAACAGAGGATTAAAATGAATTGTCCATAATAGTTGTTCTTTTGTGGGTCATGTGAGGCCATTCAGCTAAAAAACAAAATAAAATACAAACTCTTTATGAAAAAATCTGAGTTCTTATCCACAAGAGATTAAAGGTGGACTGCACACATTTTTACTGTGTGTGTGTGTGCATGCACTTGCAATGTATAGGTGTGTCTGTGCACGTGCCCCACAACCAGAGAGGAATTTTAATTGTCTGAGACAAAGGAGGATTTAATTTTTTCCCAGTACATCTATCTTTCACTCCTTCACTCTCCTTGCTTCTTTTTTTTCCATCGTCCTTTCTTCCATGAAACAATAAAATCGTCTGGCCTCTAAGTTATGGAGAGCTTTTGAAGTGGCTGGAGGAGCCAGTAAATTTAGTGGGCACCTTTGGGAGCCAGTTCAGTGGTGCAGTGGCTGTACCTATATTTCAAGTGTGCAAGTGTGTGTGTGTGTGTGTGTGTGTGTGTGTGTGTGTGTGTGTGTGTGTGTTTGCATGTGCCTCCATTTCTGCGTGTGACACAAATGTGCTTAGATTTGGTGTGTGCACGAGTGTGTGTGTGTGTGTGTGCATGTGTAATTGTTCGTGTGGCTCTCTATTTCATAGTCACACTGATTTGTGGCCGTCTACATCAGGTTTCCCAGGACACAGTAAATCCTGCTGGACAAACTACATTTGAGAATGCATGTGTTTGCGTATGAGTGTGTGTTTGAACTTGCATGAGACTTATGTATTGTGGATACTGGGCCGTCTTTGACCATCTGTGGCCAGACATTGGCCATAGTTTTCGCATTTGTATTTGGTACTACCGGTGCTAGTTGGCCTTTATTTAAGGTTGTTCAGCACAGTGACTCTGTGGCAGAGGCAATTGATAAAATAAATCTCCACTTCTGCCTTCACTTTTCTTTTTTCACAAGAAAGAGAAGACCAGCGCAAAGAAAAGCAAAAATTTACAGTGCTAGTTGCAACTCCGCCCATCACCTATTCTCCATTTGTATTGCAAGGATAGTACAAGACAAATTAATGCGTGTTCAATTATTATAGTCACAGAAAATATGTGCTTTGTGGTGTGGTTAAGTGCACTTTCTAATAGAAGACACGAGGCAACATAAAGAGGATAACCTTAGTTTTTTATCACCACTTACGTCAGCTTGGTGCATCTGGGCACCGACCCATTCTAGACTGGTGACTCGATCCCTTCTTTAAACACCCCCTCGCAACCCCACGCCAAGTCACACAGGAGTTACAGCACCACCAAAACCTTCTGCCTCACTTTCTAGACAGTAACACTGTAGCTCCACATAGCTCTAAACAATCTCAGTTTAGAGATATCTCAATCCTAGCTAGTGTTATTATTGTGACTGAAAGCACTTGCTAAACTGTTAAGTGACCAATGTGTCAGGTTCCGGTCTGTGAAGGCCCATCAACAACAACATGAAAATTAAGCAAACCAACACCATTCAGGGACAGAAGATCCCAGGTCAGTAACTTGAATCATGTTTCTAAGAATAACGGGTGGGTATTGTGATCACAATTCTAAGAAGCAAAGATTTGCATTAAATCCAGAATCAGGCAGCCCTATATGAAGAAAACATTATCGTATCCTGTTACCCAAAAATATATCATATAAGCTACAGCCACACACTTAGACTACATTTAGTAAACTAATATGGAGTTCACTGTCTTGTTCAAAGGCACGTCAGCAAACACATATGGTTGTTGTGGCCCACTAAGCCTTTGTCCTTTGGATGTCTTGAACAGCTTGTCCAATCTGCCAACCAAACTCAGTTACCTCCATTCACCAGATCCACATGATTCACTTGCTGCACTGCACAACCGAAAACCAGGTTCCCACTAATCCTCCATAACTTTAACCATCCAAACCCTCTGTCTGCAGCTTCCTCGTTTGTGATTGTCTGTCTCCTTATATCTACATTATCGAATGCTGATTTGGAAAAATGCACAAGATCTGTGCTCTCCCAGTATACCCTATTGTATGTACAGTGTTGAAAAAGTTTGATCCTTTAAAAAAAAAATGCTTCTTTTAAGCAATATTGGCACTGTGTTTTATTACATCCATCTCTAGGCCATCCCTCTATTCATCTGTTGCATCCCAGTTCATTCATTGTGATACAACATGGACTTACAATACTCAGCAGCAAATGTAGCATGGTTTGGTAACGTTGGAAATGTGGACACAGAAAATAAAGAAAGATGTAGACACAAAATATGATATGCAGCAGGTGGAAATTAATATCTTTGTTTTTTAATACAACTTCTATCTCTGCTCCTGTCTGTCTTTTTCTTCCCTCCCTCCATCCCTGTCTCCCTCTTTCTTTCTCCCTTTCTCTCTCAGTTTTCCTAGACACCTGTGCAGGTCTAGTGTTTCAGCCGAGTCCCTGAAAAATAAATGTGGAGCTCCAATCTCTTAATCCACTCGGCTCCACGCAGCCACGTCACATGACACCACCACGGCCGTCCTGATGCCCAGACAACATCGGAGGGAGAGATTGTTTTGTCTGTGTGTGAGTCTTTAAAGGAGAGAGGAGAGAGAGCCAATGAAAGAGAAGGCATCAAGAAAGTATGGGAGCGCCAGCGTAAACTGGGGTCTGTGTTTGCATGTTAATATATACCGGTAGTTGTTCTGTCCCGTTTACATTTGTTTGTTTGAGTGTCTGCATATTGTATACATTGTAGAAGAGGAACTGAAGTTGGGGAAGGGGGAGGTAGACAAATCTTTTTTTCATTCAAATCAAGGTCCTGTGATGGGCGTGTGTGTGTGTGTATGTGTGTGTTTTGGGATGATACCCTATCCACAGCAATCAGTCTGACCTCCACTCTGGAGTGAACTGCTCTCAATGATTAATGGATCTGCCTCCGTGCTCAGTCGCCAAGGCAACCCGAAACCCGATAGCCCTCAGGAATTCGCTAGCTCGCCCTCAAAGTTAGGCTGTGTGTATGTGTGCATGTGTTTGTGTGTGTGTGTGTGTGTGTGTGTTGCTAGGCGGTGGGTGGGAGACGTGAGGTTAAATGTAACTCTTTGGAAAGATGGAGTTAGTTGTAAAGGTGGAAGAGGAGGAGAGAGAGAGGTCCGATTAAGTCAATACAACAGTGTGAAGACAGTTCTACATTATTCAGTCCTTCATTGTTTCTTTAAATTTATCATGGATTTTAATGTTCTGTCATTTCAGTCTAAACATGTGTTTCCAGCACCCTTTGTCTTATCGTGTTAGGCCAATGGCATCATGTATAGTAGCATGTAAAATCACACCATCGTCTCAGGCAGCCTCCTAAAGTGACATGTGGTTTTAATTACCATTATTCGCTGGTTATTGCTCTATATTTTGCGTCAACTAGTAATTTATACAACCAAGCCCAAGTCAAAATTAAGCATTGGGCGGGCCCTCGCACGTATGGCACGTCGAGGTGTGAGGCAGCCGCGTTTCAGATTCTGGAGCTCTGCTGGTGCAGCTGTGAATTTGCTACGTGCTTCGGACGCTGCACAAATGTGTTAATCATCACTTCCTGTGTCCCCTTTGTGGCGCTACATAGCACTTGGAGCTATGACTATAACTGAATATTGGCATGTAGATGTGTTCGGGGTGGGACAGTTATCAAGCACATTGACGAAAACTCACAGATAGCACAACTTTTCATCGTCAATGCCTTTAGAATGAACGGTAGAAAATGTAAGTCGATGTGTAAGTTGAGTTTTCGAGTATGTTTAGGCCCCCAAAATTGAGGTTACTTTGCAGAAAAAAATTAAAAAATTAAAAAATAATAATAATAATCCCTTCAGTTTCAATAGGGACTGCACATGTTTTGTGCTCAGGCCCTAATTAGTAATTGTGCACGAATATGTGCATTTGTCTATATGTATTGTTACTGCCTATTTGTCTGTGTGTAGAAGGTTTTGTGCGAGACCTTTTGTCCATCTGAATCCACTGATGAGTAAATCCATGTTAACAAGATGGCAGCTCTTAAATTGAAGTGCTGCAGCTGAGCTTGTGCACTGTGTGCTTGACAGACTAACTTAACAACGCTCCAATGTTATTTTCTAAAGGGCCACTTAACACTTTATTGATCTGGAGACCATGTGGACTCATTAGATGAAGACTTCGGGTTAGCACGGCATACATGTGGCACAGTCCGATGCTGGAATCACACTGAAAAATTTTCACTTTTTAATTTAATGAGTAAAAAGTCCATTTCTATCCTTAGATCCAAAATGGGGCACACAAAGCAGCTCAGCTGTAGTTATGGTGAGTTGATTAAGAGCCACAGTGTTTTAAATGTAAAGGTGTTCATGCATAAAATTTCTGAGCTTTTCAACATTGAAACATCTTAGGCTGTTAAACTGTCCATCTCTTAAATTAGGGGCTGAGTATCTTTAGTGTATCGGCTCTCAGATAAAACTTGCATGTGACTAATGGCTGAATGGAAGTGTTTGTGTGTGTGTGTGTGGATGGGTATCTTGTATCAATGCCACTGTGTTAGCTAAAGGATGAATCTCCAGCAGGAAACCACACAGACAACACGCTTAAACTCTTTTCCCTTTCACTGATGGAAATGCCATCCCTGTGTGTGTGTGTGTGTGATTAAGTGAAATTGAGAAAATGACAGAGAGAGAGAAGGTACTTATATGTGCATTGTAAAGCAATTGTATGTAAGTACTGTAACTAGCACTCTCAGTTTTAGGTACCGTAATCCCATCTGGGATGGAAAACAGTTCCACAGCACGCCTGTGAAAAAAAGTCAACTTTGTGATTTCCTCTTCCTTTGTCTTCGGAAAACTCAACACTGTGGACTTCACCTCAGTCTCTAGGACTTGTAATGAAACATGTGCAACCAATTTGACTATAGAATTAGCATTTTGGCTAAGAGAAAGAAACAATTCACAAGAACAAAGAAATTAGGTAATTTACATGGTAATACTTCGGCTGAAATAAGCTTCTGTTGTTTGGCAGATCTTTGTGGTTATTAATTCTGGGGGATTATAAAGTATGCACACCTCCCAAAGAGATTAGAATATTCTTACAAAAAGCAACAAACTAGCTAAAAGTCATATCATTAGGATTTCTTTGATTAGTTAAAGAACAAAAACAACCAAAAAGATTTAAAAACATGTTTCTACTGACATATACTGATAGGACGGCGGTGGTGGGAGTGTGACAGTGAGTATGTTGCTGTCTGGGTCTATGTGTGTATGTGCTGAGTGACAGACGCATCGGGGGTATCTGTGACAGTGTGTCAGGCATGTCAACCCAGCCTGACCTGGTCTGCTTTGGCCCTCTTGGTCCCTTAGCACACGCGCGCGCACACACACACGATTTGACAGGTAGACTTTTGCTGCCTTGCCAATGGGATGCTGCTGTTAGTGTAATCAACTGATTTTCATTTGCTGAATGATTTTCTGATACCAGTATAATGCTTAAACTCATGAATGTCACCCTGACTTTAAGCAGACCATCAAAAAACTGTTGAAAGGACAACTTGTATTGGATGATATACTGTCTGACAGGCTTGAAATGTAGATGATTATTTATGTGCATTTCTGTTTATTTTTTAACCAGGCAGGTAGATATATTTATCACAACCTGGCCAAATATAAATAGCCAACCACTTCCTGACAACAGGAGTACACACAAACACAAACATTCAGTTTTTCAGAAATATGCAGGATTAGCCCAATATAGTAGTTTTACCTTGAGTCACTCAAAAGTAAAATGAATGGGAAATGTTGTTGTCAGCCTTGCTTTTTAGCATTAAAACCATGAGCTTTTGTTTTCAGGAAGATTTGTTCAAATTAAGTAAAGTTACAGTTTTCTTCAATTGCTAACCTGCATTGGTCAAAACTGAAGTCACATTGTCAAAACTCTTCACCCAGTCAGTGAAACAGAAGTGTATGTGGACCAAACTGTGAATTATTTTTCACTGCTTTCACACAAAATGCATTCAATGGCTACTTTCTCCAAAATCCATGAACTCTTTTCTCATTACTACTTCATCACCTGCAAATCTCTATATATTTGCAGCACATTTTTCAAATGCTAAAACACTTTGTCCAAAACTGTTAAGATCACATTCAAAACAGAATGATTGCAAATATCCAGCATTTTTGCAGTAACCAGACTGAAATATCTAGAAAATCTAAGCAGAACATTTACATACATTTTATGTTTACGTCTATGTGCGTAGAGACGTGTGCACTGAAATTTTAGGAATTTTTTTTACAAGTAAATTACTGAATGCAGTGATGTAGAAAAAAATAAAGGATATTGAAGGAAATTTCTGCATTTTTGATTCATTCTTGTTACATATACTATAGTAGCTACACTCAATAAGGTGAAAATATGTTATTCTTACAGTTTTTCTCAGTTGCTTTATGTAACATTTGCAAAACTATTTGTAGGGCGGTCCCGACTAAGGATTTACATAGTCGAATCGTCAAGTCCTGCCTATAGTTGACTGATAGTCGAATCATGTGTGTTTTTGTGAGCGCTGATTGCGATCCGGGGTGAGGAGGGTGGGGGGTCACATACAGTAGCTCCGCTGTAATCTTGAGAAGCTGCAGAGCTGCAGTCTCTATTCATTCAACTTACACTGTAAATTTCCAGCTAAACAGGCTTTTTGAAGACCCTTTTTTTGGATGGATGGAAAATACTCTGTGTGGTTCATCAACGGTGATAAATTATCCAAAAGTCCCACGAGGTGTGGACAACTTCACAACACCAGTGAAGCTGAGACTCAGTCTCTTCAGCAAGTGTTCCTCTTCTGCCACTTCACACACACACACACACACACTACGCCTACACATGCGTACTGACAACCCAGGGTTAGGGTTACAATTTTGGATTTATTTACGCACTTTAAAAACATTTATTGAAAGTTTTATTCTTTTTACATGTTTATTTACAGCATTAAACGTTGAAATGTGTATTGTAATAGGCTGTATATTAACTTACAGTTTTTTATGATCGCTATGACAATCCTTTCAATACTTTTAACAATTTTCCTAAACTCTTAACACAGTTTGCACAACATCCATTTGTGTAGGCTATCCAATTAATTCTTTTCTTGTTGCTTTGACACAAAATGCATACAGTTTACACTAATTTAAAATACTTGAACTTCTTTTACACACAAGCTCAACCAAGATCAAAACAATGTATCTTTACTGCCAAATTTACAAATGCTTCTACACTGTATGTCAGAACAGATAACATTATGTTCTAAACCTAACTTATAGGCTAATGTCAAAGTGAAAAGCTTTTCATATTGTGACTTGAAACACATATATATCCCCCTTATTTTATTTCATTGATACTGAAAAACAGCTGATTGGAGGTATGCAAATAGATCAATCACAGCTGATTCCCATCTAGGAAAACACACTCAGGTGTTTGCATGACCATATGGTATAAAAGAAGACCTCTTTGGGCTGATCTTGCATGGAAAAGAAACAATATAGAGCAACACACAGAAAGTAAGTAAAATGCCTGCATGAGGGAGAGGAAGATGAGTGCTAGGACAAGGGAGAGGAGTCGGACAAGGGCAAGGGAGAGGAATGCCCGGACGAGGACAATGTAGATGTAGAGGAGTCAGAATGCGTGGTGGTGCTCAAAGAAGGAGAGCTATGGTAACTGATGAATAAGAGCTACTATCATAGACCATGTCATAAACCATGGGCTATCATACAGAGAGGCTGGTGAACGAGTACAGCCAAGTCTCAGGCGGGACACAGTGGCATCTATTATCCGGACTTTTCGAGAAACCAACAGGTAGGATTTTGTTTAAGGGCTCCTCCTACTGCAAAGTTTAAATAATTTTACCATGTAATGCAGTGACTGTATGCCTCCGGTCCTAATATGTAGCTGTATTTTGTCACTATAAGGATTCAACGTCTACCTCCCTCAGGGGGCACAGGAAAGCTCCTAAATGAAGAACAGGAACTTGCTATTTTCAACATGGTGATTGCTGACAAGGAAATAAAACCTTAAGGACAATCAGTCCAGAGTTGTAGAGGACAACCTTGTCTTTGGGAACATTGCAGCAATCAGCATAACATCCATTTCTCGGACTATAGCTAAACACAGAGTCCGAATGAAACAACTACTCAAACTTCCTTTTGAAAGGAACAGTAAGCGCAATACGTCCAGGTAAGGTTATGCAATACAGTCATTACTGTACTATACGTAGTGTGTTTTGCAGTAAACTACTCTATAAACCTGAAGTACAGTAGGACATACAGTAGGTATACAGCAAAGCATTTACACACACCATGTCTGATTACATACAGAGAGTCATGGATTTGGAGGCCAATCAAGTCCCACATGAAATGATCTACGTTGACAAGGCTGGCTTTAACTTGGCGAAAAGGCATCAGCGCGGAAGAAACATAATTGGAAAAAGGGCCACAGTTACTGTGCCGGGACAGAGAGGAGCCAACATCACCATATGCACTGCAATCTCCAACAATGGTCCAATCCTGCATAAATGTGAGATTGGCCGCTACAACACCGACCGCCTTATCTTGTTTTTAGAAGACCTGTATGAAAGACAGGTGCTAGAGGCAGAAAGGGGACAGGTGGGAGACCACTTGCCAATATATGTGATCACATGGGACAATGTGGCATTCCACCATTCCCGTGGAGTCACAGCCTGGTCTGATGCCCATCTGAGGATGATGTCCCTTTTCCTTGCCCCTTAATCCCCTTTCCTCAACTCCATTGAGGAGTTTTTCTCAGCCTGGAGATGGAGGGTTTATGACCATCGTCCACAGGACCAAATGTCCCTCCTGGATGCAATAGATGCTGCATGCCAAGACATCACAGCTGAACACTGCCAGGGGTGGATAAGGCATGCCAAAAGATTCGTCCCGAGATGCCCCGCCAGAGAAGATATCAGTGTGATGTGGATGAGAATGTGTGGCCAAATTCAGAAGACCGGGCAGATTAGAATATGACATTTGTTTCTGTGGCATATTCTGTTTGAATATTTTGTATTGTCTAATACTGCAATATAATACAGTAATACTGTAATTTTTGTCCTGTTGCAAATAGAGACTTTACTGCAACAATTCTGCCTTTGTTTTCTTTTTTTAATAAACCGTACATTCTATAAAGCTACTCTGAGATGGGTCATTCATCTTTTGTATTGAATTTCTGCAGCAATGGAAACAAAATACATGCCTTTACTAAACTCACCAAAACAAAAAATTAGAGAGGCTTCAAATGACACTATAGTGCAAAGCATGATCTATGATCAATACAATATAGTGTCTATAAGAAGCAGACCTGAGACATACAAAATAATGCAGTTTCTGTAATTCCACCTAATATTTGTGTTTTTATGACATTGGGCTATGACTGACTAAATGTTCCTGCTGGAAGAGAACATGTGTTAGTGTTTTGGAAAAATAGGACATGTTTGCTAAGGTTTGGTAGATATAGTGTACTTTGTTAGTGTATTATTGTATTTTGAAAATTAGTGTTGGAGTTTAGTTTACAATGTGTGATTTGGAGCATGAAGTTAACTGTTTTGCCAGTTGTCTGTTGTAGGTGTGTTGGTGCGTTAAATTAAATTAAAATAAAATTGTTAAAAGTATTGAAAAAATTGTCATAGCAATAGTAAAAAACTGTATAGGGAAAAAATCAGACGTTGACCACCCCATATTGCCAAAATGGCATGATCCTTGTTTTGCTGCGAAGCTTCGACTGTGATTGACAGTTGAATCAGGCTTTGTCCATTGAAGCATTGAATCTTCGACTATTCCGGGTAAGCCCTAACTATTTGTATTGGTAAACTATGGCTAAGGTTTGGATGACAATGATTGAAAATGCACATGGCTGCACTCTTTCTGTATGACATAGATTCATTTCAACAGTACAGACTTATACATTTCAAGGGATTGAACAGGATTCACAGTTACACATTTACTTTACGCACTGTAATTTGTTGACAGAGCATGTCATTGTGATACTTTTTACGCTGTTTTAACTCCAAAACCCGCCAATGTTGTTTCTCTGAGTCTAAGTGGGCGCCATCTTGATTATTGCGCAATACCTGCGATCTGCCTGCCTTCTCTCGAAATTTCTGCAGAGGAAACATGCCGCTTGAGAACACAAGGTGTTTTTCCGTTGGAGATACACAGACATGCAGGGTACCAAATGAAAGGTCTGCTCATCACCCATCATTGTGAGATGTTCCGTTCTCAATCTACAGGCCTGTAAAGCATGGGTATGCTTTTGGTGACAGGAATGTTGATGAATACTCACTGTTTTTATCAGTATTTCAATGTTATGTTATTTGGAACTTGGTTGTATGGACAGAATGAGTGTTTTAAAGATATCTACCAATAAAACATCAACATTTTAACAGTAAATATTGCCAAAATATGGACATTCGCCTGGTATATTTTGAAAATGTATGATAACTATTGTATTTTAGTTTACTTTCATCAGATTTACAGTTACAATTGCATTCTAGGAGTATTAGAAGATATTCAGTTGCATTATAATCTATCTTTTGATGGTTTTGGATTTTTACCAGGCGAGGATGAAAATATCAGATTTTTTCTTTATTGCATCTCCATGTAGTCTGCAAAAGTAAAATAAATATATTAACATACGTGGATTTATATTCCTTAGCTTCTGACTTTTCAAAGGAGACCAGAATTATGCATCTAGGCCAAATGGTTGAGGAGTTATTCCTGATTCATTTAGAAAGTCTTCTCGGAAGAGATGAGTTTTCAAGAGATTCTTGAAGTAAAAGATGGACAACCCTACTCTGATGGCATGTGGTAGCTCATTCCACTATCGTGGTGTCACAGATGAGAACAGCCGGGACTGAGATTGCTTTGTGTGTAGGGCTGGCAGAGCAAGGCAACGTTCATTGGAGGAGCGCAGTGGCCGTTTCATTGTGAGTTTACAATTTCCAGGTTAAGGTGCTAATAGGAATGTGTAAGTAAGACGTTATCCTCAATGACTTCATAATGTTATACAGTACGAAGAACTTTAATCTGTATACTGAACCAAGCCTGTAAGATTAAACCAGGAAGTTATAAAGATGAAATGGAAATAGGTATCACACTCACTTAGCACAGGTGTACATTTTGTATAAAGACTTTGGGTTACTGTAGGTGTAGTTTTTATACAGTTTATTACATTTGTTTGTGTTAGATGTTATTAGTTGCTCCTAAGATACATCTATAAAAACACACGAATGTATGAATGTTATTGATGTCTGAGCAAAGGCCTTTTGAATGGATGCAAATAAACACTGGCCACAGCGCTGAATTTTAATAGCAGGAATTTACAAGTATTTAAGTATCTCTATCGTCTAATTTATGAATGCGTGATGTTATGAGAGTGTGACATTTCAGGTAGGTAAATCAGGCACAAGAGGTGCACGTAAACAGCAGAAATGCAACCATATGTATATATATGTATCTGGGTGCTTGCAGATGTATTGTGGTGAGAGATTGTGTGTGTGCATGCAAACATAGGAATATGTGTATGTATCTCTAAACAAGACAGAGTCAGACAAAGTTCAACTGGACATTCTGTACAGTAATTCCAACCCCAGCGGCAAAAGCAGCACAAATGTGGAATCATAGTGGAATATCTGACGCGTCCTCTCATTTGAAATAAAGATACATCTGTGTCTCTAACCAGGAAAGAGCTGAGTCAAGAAAGTCCAATGAAATGTTTGTTTGTGGGTGCAAGCGTGTGTATATGTGTGTGTTTACACGTGACATGATAGTGTCATAGTGACATTGAAATGAAGGTCATTTTACTGTACCTAATAATCCCTGTATGTGTGTTGCAATGGGTAAGAGCACGGCAGAGAAGGCAATAGAGAGAGAATAGGTGAGGGAATAAACTGTGCATGTGAACATATTTTGTGTGTATTTTGTGTGTTACGAACATGTGTATCTGAAAGGCATAGAAACAAAAAAGAGGTTATCTGTCACAGCTCACTTGTGACTGCATGACAATAAGCCTGAGCAAATCAATGATTGGACCTGTCATTTGTGGATGAAAACCAGAAAGGTATTTAGTTCAGTGGTATTGAGTTTAACTTTGGTCTGTCAACCTGTCTTTCACACTCGGTGCCCTGATGAGCGGCTGAAATTAGTCATAATCACAACACTGACGTCTCTGTCTCCAACAGCTATGACACCACAGTGCTCTGTTCTCCCAGTTTAGTGTGGATTTAAGTCAGTGCACTTTTGTAAAATGTGTGGCCATACATACATCATATGCCTATGGGTGCGTACAGGTGTAGTATATGGGTGCAGTGGTGTGCACAGCCTCCTAAAGAGACAGGGGCAAAATGAATGAGGGGTGCATCTTCCGTCTGTGGGCTTAGAGTTAATTTTGCCTTAAAGGAAGAGTCTGATACACTATATGTTCCTCGCTAATCCCATGTAAACCAAACCAAACCAAAACCACAACGACTTGATCCTACTAAGCAGTATTGCCTGTCTATCCAAAGCCTAATCAAGCTTATTCCTCTTTGCCATAAAATCTCCATTGTTGTCCAAAAACCATCAGAAACACATAAATAAGCCACGTCGTTGCACTGGGTGACATGTTCATTCATTCATTTCATTCATGATGTAAACATAAACTCCATGCTCCAACCGTACATTGCCATAAATTCTGTTGTAAATACTATCACATCTAATCAGAGGAATAGAATAGAATAGTCCCCAATAAATGCATAATGTACTTTGTCTTAGTTAAGTTTACTAAACAATACAGTGTCTAGCCGTTATGGTAAATTGGGATTCTAAAGTCCACTTGTGCTGATGAGGGTGGCATTTGGACCATTTTAGTGCCCCTTTGTTGTGAGATTTCAGAAGAAATAAGCTCTGAAGTGTGCTTTCATGGTACAGACTGATCCTGGCTAAATAAAGGTTTTCTAAAATTATCACTTTGGTGATCAGAACAAAAAGGAAAGGGGTACCAGCTCTCTCCACCCTGTGCACATCACTGTAAGGGTCTTAGCATGATTTGTAAGTTCAATTGAGTTTATACATCTACCTTTAAACATATGGAAAATCATGGGTTAATATGTCTGCATGCATGCACATGTGTATCCTTCCATGTGCGTATGATGAGAAGCCTGACAAAATGAAAGGCGGCGAGCGAAGCAGGGTTCAGTACAGGCCAGACCTCTAGCCATAATCAGGTTACATGATTAATGAGGGGGGGAAATGGGCTCATGTTGTATTAAGAAAATGTGTGTTTGAACCCAAAGCGGCGGGTATCAGCAGCCTAATGCATCAGCCATCGACTGGACACCTGAGATCCACGGTTTGCTGCGCTGTTAGCTCGGTCCCAGCGGACAGACTCTGCATCGATTCTCCCAAAACTCCCTCTCGTTCACTCACTTTCTTCCTGTTTCTCTTTTTTCTCCTTCTTTTTTTCGCTCTCATGTCCTTCCATGCTTTTTCTTGCATTTCTTTCACACCTCCTTTATTTCTTTTAATTACAGCCTTCTTTTCTCTCTTTTCACTTTGCTCTTTTTCGGATCCTTAATCTGTCTTCCTCCTCTTTCCTTACCTCTTTTCTCCACTACCCAGCAGCCTCGCAGAGTTTGCACACACACAATGCACAATAGCATCAGTGTTTTCTGTGTCTGTTTTTTTGCCTCTATGTGATTTAGGTTCATTTCTGGCATTGGAGCGATGGCCAACACTCAACCCTTTGCAACCCAAACATTAAACAGTCATTTAATCTCTGTGACTCGTGGCACTGCAGGCTTGTCTGATATATTAGCTAGTGCTGCCTCATCCAATAAAGACTACGTCCACTGTAGTAGCAAGAACACTACTTTCTGGCCTGGTTTCCATGACAAGACAAAGGCTTATTCATTATTCATGTCCCTAAGTTTCCACTAAAAAATCATTAGACAGTTTCTGTGTCAAAACAAGATTTACTTTGTAAGCAGGGATACAGTTTTACCTCAGCAAATAACACAGTGACAGTTACATTTTGACACAGCTCTTGGCCTAGCTGAGTGAAAGTAGCTGTTGTGTTATTGCTGGGAGCCAATTAGACGGCATCTGCGGTTCTTTGAAGCTGACTGTATCTTGACACTCTCTGGGGAGATGAGTTGTTATGTGCACAGTAGCTGTAGCACATACACAGGAGCTGATGAGTGATCATTCTGGATTCAAACACAAACACGGCTCTATTCATTTTCCCCTAAAACAATATTCAGGGTTTTTTTTTATCTTATCAACTGCCGCAACTGTGGTGCACTAAATTGTGTTACCTGGCTCTGCTGTGTTAAAGTGGCTGTTGAATTTAGTACAATGAGGGAAGCAAAAGTAGCAGAAGTGTCCTTTTGGCAGCATCAGGTGTATTTCCTTATAAATGAAAAGTAACGGTGTTCAGGAATATAAATAATGATGAAATATAGATTGATTCATGATACAAAGGACAAAGTTGAATTTTCCCTCCTTGTGGTGTCATTTTCTCTTACTTCCTCAGTCATGTGAATAAGCCAGATTTATGAATAATCAGAGTGCAGTCTGTGTTTGCTCTCCTCAACTGAACCATCATCTCAAATGAGATAGTTTACTCTGAAAAGTTCAGTTACTGACTCTAACAAAGGAGAAGTATAAGGCGTTCATTAAAACAAAATAACCCCCGGCTCAGAGAATCAAAGCAATAAAGCAGACTGGATAAATAAATAAATGAATGAAATGAAGATCATGGAGTCAAGTCAGAGAAATGGTGAAGAGACCACAAGAAACCCTTGAGATATGGAAACAAACCTGCAATATATAGACAAACGATTAGCGTACCATGTCATCAGTAAAGATGATTCATTGTTGTAGCATTGCACCCTGATATACACACACATGCACACACAAACACACACTAAGGATTCTGCAAAGACAGCAAGGAAAATATCTGTTTTGAAACTATTACCAGTCATATTTTCATATTTCCTTCCCCCCGCTGTTATAATTTTCTCCCGTCAAACAAATCAAAACGCCAAGACCAAACGAAGGCTGTGGGAGCGGCTCAAATTTTCCACTGTCAGGTTCACAAACGTGCTACTCTTACAAACAGGCTCTGTGCAAGGAGACATGACCTGAGTGTGTTTGTGGATCTGTGCACTGTGGCTGTGCGTGCGTGCGCGTGAACTGTGGCTATGCACGTGTGCGTGCAAGACGGCTCTTACTGTTTGAACTGTACTAATGTCTGCAAATACATATACAAATTATATCAGATACCGTTCAGGAATTTTAAGAATACTTCTGTATGGGACAAACTAATTTTCCAAATTACTGTTCACAATTTTACACAACTTTTATTAAAATCGTTCAATGCAATCTAATCTATTTTCTAATTACTTGTATAAGCTAATATTGACGTAAAGTGAATTTTAAAATTAAGTGGTTAATATTTTATACTGTAGATTGACAGTATTGACATTTAAAAATGATGATTGATGCACATTGTAATGCTGTGTGAGTGTTTGTATAATGTGGTCGAAATGTAGTTTAGATTTCATGACAAGTGATTGTGTCTGGGCCGCAGATGTTTAACCACTTCGATATCGGACTTAAGTTTTTTATTCTGAACGGACTTTTTCAATCTGTTCAGTTACTGTAAAGGGGATGTTTTCATTCACTGAAGTGAGTTTTGCCATGAATTAAATATTTAATGTGTATGTTTAAATGTATATAATGAAAACAATGTAAATGATTCAATCATTTTTAAATTGCTAAAGATTGTAATTCATGTTATTAACAGGCAAAATGAAATCTACATTTTGTTGATGCTGTCCTCCACAAACCATCTGCCACAATAGTGGCAACTGAAACTAAATACATCAAAACAAAAAAAACTGGGATGATGAAGCAAGAGTCCATTTCATCTCCCAAACAGGATGGCCAGGCGATCCGCTGCCTTCTGGTTACATTTCCCCTCAGAGCGCCATCCGTCATCAAAAGGGTCAAGGGTCAGGAGATTCATCAAAACAGTTTGTGCAGTGTGAGGTACACAAAGGAGCCTCTCAGGATTAGAGATGGCCTGCTGTGTTTATGGCTGTCTACATTAAGACCTATCCCATCATCACCCGGGCCTGCATGGTGTGAACTCATCAACCATTCCAATGGACTGACATGGCAAACCATCACATACACAGCTCTCTTACTGCACTCCCTTTCTCTGCAGCTTTGCACACTCCAGAGGAGGGAAATAGTATTTAAGATGTACTTTAGTTACACTTTTGAGTACTGCTACTTTTCTGAGGATTACTTTTTTTCCCCTGCTGCTTGTATTGTCCTTTTTAGGCATTAACACCTACTGGAGGCTTACTAGAGAAAGGCACAGCTATGGTTGAAAAGATGAATTAGATTTTTAGGCTAACTTAGCAAAAAGACAATAATTTCATTATATGGTTGATACTGAACATGAACTTAAACAAGCAGTTTTTAATTGAAGTCCTGTGAGACTCTCTCACATGTTCCAAACTCTCTTGCGTTTTGAATTAACTTCCAAAGAATTGTTGTGTTTGTTTATAAGATTTCAGAACTATTTCCACTTCTGTCTCAACTAAAAAAAATGCAAGGATTAGAAATTTACTTTACAGAAAAACCAGCTCTATTCAGTGTGGCTGAAAGTATGTAAAACACACAAAAAAGTGCAAATCCCACTTATTGTCATCAGTGCTTTTTGCAGTGTATTTCCTATGTTATCATCAAAGGTAATGCAGCGGTGATCCTCTTGCTTTATAGCCTGGCCAGGATATCTAGTCACATGGTACTCATCCACAGACTACAGCTGATGCCTATTGTGTTTGACATGCGTTGATTGCTTGACAGCCGGTGTGGAAGAGGAACTTGCCCCAAGCATCCAAGTGACCTATTTAGCACATAATTTTGGTTTTCTGATTTTCTTTAATATGATGTTTGTCTGGGCTTGTGCTGCAAAGTCTAGAATGGGAGTTACCAAAACTATCTCCATGATGAATCTGTGACAAGCTTAAGTTTGGCTCAGCAGTAAAAAATATTGCATAGACAAAATGTCCATATCTATCCATGTCTCTCTTTCTTTCTGTGTTCTTGCCTAACGATCGTGCTGGCTCCATTAGCTGATGTTTTGACACCTGTAGGGGTTCGGGACTCGACGAGGAGGACTGTCAACGAGGGGCTTTGGTAAATCGAGAGATTATCCAAACAGTGGGACACTAGCTAATAAAAACAAGCCCTCCGTTCACTGCATTAGCGCTGCATTAGCGCAGAGGGTATGGAGAATGGGGACCCAGGGGTCTGAGTGATGCACAGTCCAAAGCTGTTAAAGGGATCTTCTGTAAATTATTAGTGATTTATTATAGGCTGTATTTATTAGATTAGTTACTGGAGTGTTTCCTTGTTTGAGGAAGGTGAGGAGGGGCTCGTAGTTCTGAGATACAGACATTTAGAGGCCTGGAAAGCTAAAAATGTTAATATAATAAGAAAAATGTCATATACTGTAAATGCATTCCATATATTCAGAAAAAACATTACAATTAATCAAATTGTTAATTGGCAGATTATTGAAGTACATATAATTATTTAGATACATTAGGATGTATAAAAAAAGACCAATATCTGTTACGATAAAGGAATTTTAAACATATCTACCGCTTTTAAACAGCTGAATTCAAAGGTAGATCATATTCTAATTCAATTTTCTGCAAAATAGACACACCTGTATCAGTTTAATTTTGCAAACACAGAACCTAAAAAATCTAGTTGAAACTGCTTTTGATGGGATTCTTGTATCCTAAGAACAAAAGATATATATCTATATTGAACTGATGCATAAGCTATTTTGTTTCCCTCTTGTCCAACCAATCATATCTCATTACAAATACAGAAAAATATCAATGACAGCAAGTGATAAAGTAATAATGAGGAAGCAGCTTGTTTTACAGTCGGCTGAGTTTTCAGAGTGTGTATGCTTCTGTTGGTGTGCAGGGCCAGAGAATACAGTAAGCACAGTATATTCCCAGCCGCAGTACAGCAGCCACACTCAGGGTGTGTACGCCGGTCATGGGCATAAACTTCAATTTCTAGCCATGACATTTATTAACTCCTGCAAATACAACAGCTGCTGTTTTTATTTCTCAAGGCACGGAAAATGAAATCATCTAATTTCCTTCACATAACCTTGGGTTTTTTGTGAAGTTTCTCAGGGTGAATTAAGGGAAAGGTTTCAATGTATTAAATCATTTATTTACACAGTAAAATGTCTCCTTTTCCACCAGTGACCAACACAGCGTAGGTGACTTAACACACTGTAATCCATTTATATAGTCAGTTAATATATGGGCATGGGGTTAAGGGTTTAATTTGAAGCAAATTAGATTGGCTAAAATAAATCTGCTTTATGTTTCTGACTAATACATATGCAGAGTTTTCACTATCCTCATGTTTAACTTTTACACATTTTGAGAGCTTGTGTGTAATATAAATTGTCTCCGATATAAATACATTACATAAATGTATTCATTTGTTTATTTAAAGATTTGCAAATTATAGCTTTGCATATATTGTATGAGCAGCTTTAATGCCAATAAAGCGAGACAGCATAATGCCATTAGGGTATAATTGCTGGTCTCTGAGGTGGTAAGGACACTGCTGGCAATAACACTTGGAGAGAGGGAATTTGCCTTTTATTAAAAACTGCTTTGGTGACTGGGAGTAAATTCATTATCTGACTCTATTAGCTGAGCAGAGTGGGAATAAACTACTGAGGAGGTACCACAAAATGCCTCAGGCAAATGTGTTTGTGCACTCTGTGTTATGTGTGTGCCTTGTTTTTTATCACGGCTCATTAGCAGAGAGTCTCTTTAGATTGACTGCTATCAGTTACCTCAGCAGAGGCTTTGCTTTCACTGCAATGTGAAATCAGATTGACACCCATTTTTAAAACCAGAGATGACTGCAAGATTGTCCTTTAAGGCAGATTTATGGTAATAAAATGGGGGGAGTGGAGGACGACGAAGCATCTTGCCTTTGTCATAAATAAAAATGTTTTAGGCCTAATCCTCAGTTTCAAAACAAAAAAGTTTTAAACTGTGATGGGGGATACTAAAATATGTGTGTATCTCGTCTTTTATGTTGTCTACAGTTACAAATACCATATGTTCAGACACACACACAGTTGCGCACGGTGTGGCCCTTAGTGATCATTTATCATAAATACATATACACCCATTTATATCAGGGGAAACAGGCAATCCTCGGCTCATCTTCTGCATCCTCCAATCCTGCTTGGATTTACAACACAGAGCTCATTTCAGCCCCTGTACATCCATTCCTCTCACACCACTTTAACCAGCTCTCTGCCTCTACCAGCCCGTTTCTTCTTATAGCCCATAATAATCCCCCAAAAAGCCTCTCCGGGTCTGCATTTCCCAACTCTCAGAGCAGAAAAACAATGGCAGCTCAGCGAAAAGTATAGGCATGCAGAGGAGATCAGTCAGTTTGATGAATGCATACACATCTGTGGGAGATTTACTCTGTAGATAAAATGAACACTTCAGGTTGTTTCTTTCCATTTTCCCCCCATACACTGCTGCAAGTTAAATTTTTATCTGAAAGACTTCTCTAGCAAGGATCTTGGACTGGACTGAGAATTAAATAATGCTAAACTTCATGACAAATTAACAAAGAAACTAAGTAAATACTGATGTCTCAAATACAGTTTAAAAACCAAGTCTCATTTCAATCTGTCTTCACATCATTTCTCTGATGTGGAAACTGTGTTAAAGGTGTTGACACTCACTCTCTTTGATCTGTGACTCCTAATAACACCAATGCAGGAACTGAAACTTATAGCACACCATTGTTACAGACAAGTTCCAAGTAATTGAGAACAATCTACAGTAAAGGTAAACTACAAGGCTACACCTTTACCAGAACACTTGTTAGGTTGAGTTTGTTTTGTCACTGTATCCAGCTCCACATAGAGTCACCCAGTAATTTAATAATACAGATAGGACAATGCAATCCTTATCTCTAAAGGTCATGCCAGCCTCAGGAAGGAGGCATTACAATGCTTAACTTAGCATGTCTCCTCTATGCTACTTTTCTGGGGCGGTGTTCCCTTAACCGTGACTGTGATGAGGAGTCTGGAGGTGAATAATTTGTTGGTGTGGCGTTGACAGTGGAGGTAGGAGCCTACAGAGGTTTAGGGACCAGACTGTGTGGGGTTGCAGTATTAACCCAAGGTCTGGCTTGAGTCGTAAGAGAGAGCTCAGAATGAAAAGGAAATCCATGAAATAAGGAATAAATCAGTCTGTGTGAGAAGGAGAGGAAGTGAGGAACAGAGAGAGAAAGACGTTTGAATATTATTCTTTATATTTAAGTGATTAAATCATAAGGAAAGCATATTAAATTTAAAACAAAAAAAAGGCACGGTGGAGCAATAGACCGTTTTATTCAAAAAACAGTGAAGAAACATGAACCCGTCAAACACTGGCAGCAGTTTACTGTAGTGACTCTTTGTGGCCAAAGCAGAAATAAATACCCGACATTTCTCAGCTTACGGTTTCTTATTTCTAACTATAAATCAGCACGATTAAACCATCATAAATACTTCTGCAATATTAAAGAGAGCCCTTTGTTTGTCTTTCAACTTAAAATTGCCTTCTCATAAAAGGAAGCTGCACATGAATGAGACAGTTCAGCATGAATATCTGGCAGGTAAACTGAAAAGTCATTGCTTCAGGTCGAAAGTTCGTCATTGTTCTCAAAGGATAATTATTCTGATGTGAATATAATTTTTGTTATATGTTGACAATAACATAGGACAAACATAAAAGTCATCAAGTCATAAGAAATATGCTGCTCAGAATGTATGTGAAGGTAAATGTAAAAAAAAAAAATTATTGTGGAAATTAAAGCCATTTAACATTTGCATTCAATTCTCTGTGCAAGGTGAGGATAGAATTATTAAAAATTTGGCTGAAAACAGAACTTTAATTAGGACTTAGTATTCTGAAAACTTCACACTTTCTTTAAGATTATATCATGTACGTTATATCTGATAAATGATTTATGGGACTATGGCCTGTTGTACTCTATATTTCAACCTTTTAATTAGGCTAAAATGACCCCCCAGGATTACATCACACAATTTCAAAATATACCCTGATTTAAAAGATTAAAAGATTTTATAATGCTGTGAAACACATATACTCCTCTGACAACTAGTCTGTTAGAATGTGGACCAACCATGTCCAACCATCACACTCACAAAAACACCTATTATTTTGTTTGCAGACACTTCCTGTACAATTGGCAAGAAGCATTCTACACCGTCGCAACTGACAGAGGACTGGTCACCTCCACCTATCCCACCATTTGGTGACACTTAAGTTGCCTGTCTGCTGTAGACACAGTAGGAGGAACACTTTTCTAATGGCTCAGACCTGTTGAGCAAGATTTAAAACTTGCTGTTCTGCACAGCAGTTTTCCCCGCTTCGCTGAGCAGCTCATTTGACCCCAATCCAAGTTTCTCTGTTCTGATGTTTTACATCAAGTTCTGAGACTATAAACTCTCTCAAAAGAGAAAAATTCAAACACTTATTTCTACTTTATTTTTTTCCTTTTTTGTGTTCAAGGGACAGGACTTTGTAAGGCGACTGCCTTCCACGTCGGGGGGCGATCAGGAACAGATGGATGGGGTGATGACCCTCCTCGGCAGGCGAGAGCAGCGGCGCAACTGCCACTCAAAATGCCAGTGTGTGGATGTGTGAGTGTAGATTTGTATGTCGGAGGACGATGGGGGGTTATGTTATGGCTCTGAGGGTGCTACGGCAAACTAGGACCCCATGATACGAGTGACTGACACTCCTCCAACATCTGTTCCACGGAAAACTCTCTCTCTTTCTCACTCGCTTCTCCACTAACAATCTCCCTGACTCTGTCTCTGTCGTCTCCCTCTCTGTCTCTTCCCCACACACACACAAGAGTTAGGTGATCTTTTCATTTTACAGTAAAGCCGAGAGGAATGGAGAAATTACATTAGGGCAGAATAAGATACTCCATGTATTATGAGGCTCTTTGCAGGGTTCTCTGCATGGTTGACAGAGGAGGCTGCAGACGGCACTGATGCCTTTACCCTTCTCTTCTCCTTCCTCCCTCGCCCCCTCCACCCCTAACCCTCCCTCCACCTCCACTCCTCGCTCGATGATCAAGTTTCTCTCTGTCCATCATCGGAGGGGGAGGAGGTGGGCTGTTCTGATCAATGGCAGGAAACCAGGCGATGGGAAGGGAAGACGTGAAACAGATAGGCCCCATAACCTACCTACCTACCAGGATACCGCAATCACTTCTCTCTCTCTCTCTCTCTCTCTCTCTCTCCATCTATTTCTCGCTCGCTTCTGTGTTCCTATCTGTAATTCAAACGCACACACACAAAGTCGGCCCAGTTGAAACACAGTCCAGACACCAAACATACAAACACGCATCTGACCGCAAACAAGCTGTAAAAAAACCCTCAAAAAATACAGCAGCACCTAGCTCCAGGAGTCTGATATGCCAACACACACACTCAACACTGCACAAAGCGTGTATAGCTTTCCCTTTAGGATGCTTGCAAACCTATTTACCTTCTCCTTATGGGAGAATAACTAATAAAATACAAAATTTGAATATAGTTTTCTCCCAGCTCTATGCAAATCTCAAACATATTGCTTTCTGTCTCCAGGGGGCCACGCATTCCCACACATGAATATGCTTAGACGTGCATGTGAGAGGGACATAAATGCATACACACACCTCATTCAAGATAGGTGTAATTAGAGCAGACAGAGAGAATAGCTATCTCGTTTGAATTTATTCATTTGTGGTATTTTTATTTATTTATCGCCACCATTTTATGGTGGACAACACTGCTGCTCTTTCCTCAAGGCACTTATTACCAAAACGAGTACTCACTGGTTATTTAACTCTATTCCTCTGGATCAAATTATGCAGTATTAGATCCTGGCTGAGTTATGAAAATAACACTGATAATACAATGGGAAAAGGTGGAGAATTCATGATATTAAACGACGGTGCTGAACATGATCTCACTGCTTTGTGTCAAATATTTCTTTAAAAACATTTCAAACAGATATGATGTGAGTACTCGCAGTTGTTCGTTTGACCGTGATGCATAACGTGCGTCCTTGAAGGTGTGTGTACACTTACATGTGTGCGCACATGCATAGAAATGTGTGTTTCTGATCTTTAAGCTGCAGACTACTGAGCTTTCTTGCCACCACAGCTAACTCTTAACTCCTGTCAAAACACGGAGCTTTAAATTGAATTAAGACTCCATGCTGCAGTCCCTGCTGAGCCCCCCAACCAACGCCTTTAACACCCTACACTGCTCTGGAACACACACACACACACACACACATATTAACATACAGTGTATTCCCAGAACTTTTACTTGCAAGTACATTTGTAGAAAGATGCACTTAGCATTAACATAAATCTCTAAATTTACACACACACCTAAATTAATGACAATGAAACTACAAACAGTTTTAAAAATAGCTACAGTAAACACACAGACACACACAGACACACATAGAGAGTACTACCAGAGAATATTTTAAGTAGGATGAGGCCAACTCAGCCTTGAAACTCTGTCACTGTTAATTCGCTGCAGCTGAAACAGAGACAAAGATATCTTTTGTCTGTAATGTTTTTGCCAACTATAGTCCAAAGATTTTCACTGCCCTGTTTAAAGATTTAAAATTATGTTTGGGTGGTTAGTTGTACTGAAATGTGTGTACTGATGGTATGTCCAGCAGGTTCGGAGGTCTGTGCTGTCACAAGGTTATCTTTTTTCAGAAATTAAGGGATCTTCTTGTCATAAAGATATTTAATGTACACACAAGCTGTTTAAATATGTTAATCTGTAATGTGTACAAGGTACTGCTTTTAAATGTATATTGTAATTTTTGTCAAAAAATACCCCACCAGTTTTTAACACAAAGTGACACCATTGGAGCATTTTATTTTTATTACAGAATATATTCCATAAGAAAACATACTCACAGACAACAAAAGACCATTGTTGATATTCAGTTACCTACAGTAAATGAAAGACACCCGAAATGTGAGCCGTGTGGTGTTTAACAACAGTGGAGATTTCAGCCAATAATTCAGCACACACTAAAGCTGGTTTATCTGTGTCTGTGCTTTGTCCACGGCAGTTTTGTTTCTGGTGCATAAGTGTAAATGTTCTGTGTTCCATCTCCAATTTGTTCTGTGTGTTGTTGGCAGTTCAAGTTGCTCTATTAGAAATCATGTTAAAGCAATATTGTCTAAGTGAGAGGGTCATTAATCATCACACTGACAAGAGCTCTGGACATTGTTGACGAGTAATGAGTGTGTTGCTAACCTTTAATACATTTGGGCTGCTGTTAGTCAGGTGGATAATTAGTACACTGATGATGGTACAAAAATATTCTGTATGCCATCAATTCTGGTAATTATGTGACATTACTCAACTGAGAGGCGCTATGAAAGGCAGGAGTTCTCTTTCTTTTTAAAGTTTGAATATTTGTCAGCTCCCACATGTTCAGAGTTTTGCAGCAGCAGCCAGGAAAATATCCCATCATACCTAAACATTTGTATGTGTGTATGTTTGTTTGTGTCCTGAATTCTGAACTCTCAACATTTACATTTTAAGAAATAAAGATCACTTGTTTAAGTAAATATTCTGAATATGTTTAATTTATATTGAAGATATACTTTAAAACATCATTATTTTTAAACATAAATTATTCTAGCATTACACATGACATACACATGAAAACATTATATATTATGGTGTGTATCGGCTACATGAATTTATGAATGAGCTGCTCTAGTCTGGCTCACACAAATGAGAGTTAAGTGGGGTGTGGGACATAACCTTTGCTTGGGGACTGAGCAAAAGGTTACTGCAGTATGTGTGTGCGTGGAGTATTGAGCAAAGGCCACTGCAATGCAACCTAACACCATCTCTTTGTCTGAGCAGCAGCTCACCACAGACTGCAAACCAGAGTGATTCACTCTTTTCCAAACACAATTCTTTAACAGTGTATACAATATAATTTTCATTCCAAATGACCAATACTGGCTACAACTACATGAGCTTAACTTACTTAACTATTAATAAGCAAACAAATAACATTATTTTTTTTGTAACAATATGACGTTTTAACTTTGCTTATATTTTTATTTCTTACATAAAAAAGCATGCCCCCTCCCCCCACATTTCAGTAAATATGTCTATATCAAAGAAGATTCTGTGGTAATGTAAAGCAGAGTTTGTGATGCTAAATGCATTTCATCACTAACAATAAAATTCACAGGTTTAATGAGCTATGCACAGTTCACAGGTTTTCCCCTAGAGACAAAGAAACAACAGGACATAAATGTTGAGACCAGAAAACCCCTCACCTGTTTTATACTGCTCTGACATTTAGCGTTTTGATTTACAATTTTGTAAAACACCTGTTGTATGTAGGGGAATAAAACAACAAAGATGTAAGATTTAAAATTACATACGTTTACATTGGATGAAACACTGATACTAAAAGAATTAAAACACATAGTATGGCTTTTAATTTTCCCACGCCGTAGTCAGGAGTGTGTTACAATATCTACCTTAAAATGTTTGCATGCGAGGCAGCTATTGTGTGTGAGTGTGTGTGTGTGTTTGTGTGTATGTATGTATGCACATGTGTTTTCCAACCCTCCAGAGACATGACAATTGTTTGTTGTGATATTGTAATGAAGCCCTCAGGCCCTCTTAAACTAATCAGCCTCTCTCTCACAGATAGATCAGTTGTCAGGTCTGTGGGCAGGACAGTGCAGTGTCTGCCTTTTGGCCTTCGCCTTGTGTGACACACATTGCCTGCCTAACACGTTAGCATGCAGCCTGCCCATCAATCAGCAAGTCGACTCTCCCTTTCCAAGCTCCAGCTGTTGTTTCTTGTCTCTCTGGAGGTGATGATGCATAAGCATCATTTTAAGGTAGTACAGCTCAGCAATGCTGCCAACAATTATGCAGATGGTATTTGAAGGGTTTGATACTAATGTTACATGTCTGTTTGAGTAAAGGTTGCTACTTGAAATGTATCAGTCAACAAATGAGTTTATATTACTGGGTAGTTATATTAAAATATAAGTCAAAACCTTTTTTATTTTTAAACATTTTTTATTTTTTTAAATTCATAGGGCTGTTGCCTCCCATGTATGCCTGACCCTCTTTTGCACAAAAAATTAATTTAAGTAATTATAAGTTATACATGAATAATAATCAATGCAGATTTACTGGACTCTGTTATTCATGAGTCAGAAAATCTATGAATAGTTGAATATGAAGACATAATTTTGATTTCTAATCTTTGTTAGAAGATTAATCTGTTTTTTAGAACAGCTATGATTTGATATCCATGAATTGTGTTATATATATACAATTATAATAGAATGGTAAGTTACATGTTTAGATAAGATATTTAAAATATTCAAATCTTTTTCAAAATAGACTTCATCCATATTGTTGTCCTCTCCTATAGACTAATCTAAAGCTTTGCCCTTTCTTGCTTTTCTCAACTGATTGAATCATACAAATGTTCAATGCTATAAAAAATAATAAAATAAATAAAATGTGTGTACATGTGTGAATCAGTTTAAAAACAGTATTTTTTAAAACAGCTGCACACCAGGATAATATATGGTAGTAACAAATGACCCTAAGATGTTACACACAGACACCAAGGACATCGTCCATCCACCGCCCATTACCTTCCGGAAGTTGTCTAGGATGCTGGAGGCATCTTTGGCATGTTTTACATACTTTCTCAATTTTCTTTCTGTTTCTCTATTTGTGTGTATGTGCAGTGCAAGTGTGTGGGTGTTCAAGAAACCTTGTGTGGTACATAATGGACACATTAAATTCCACACATCCGCCACGGGCCATGCACAAAGGCATAAACACAAAGGCATAAACACACGAAAATGAGAGCAAAGACATAAAAGTAAAAGACCTAAATGTTCCATGCAAAAAATGTATATATATTATGTAGAATTAAAATGTTATACCAATTATAAAATCAACTGTTTCCTGGCATGGATCAATATTCTGATACAAAGTATATAGTTGAGGACAGGTCAGCGGCTTATCAAGCTTACAAAACAGAATGAAGTGAAAGTTAAACAAAAACAACACTGTAAATTAACTCTTGTGAGGATCTGGGTCTGTGGCATACACCGTGTGTGTGCGTGTGCGCAGTGCTCACTTGTATGATGATGATGACCATGATGACTGTGATGATGATTGGTTAATTGCAGGCAGCTTGCAAGTGCAGTGTAGAGCTTATTTTGTGTGTGTGTGTGTGTGTGTGTGTGTGTGTGTGTTGTTCACAGATTGTAGTGCAAAGGGAGTGGCCTGCGGTGGTTGTGAGAGGCATGTAATATGTTTAAATAGGGCAAAGTAGTGTTTGGAGAATTGGTAATTACTTACATCCCTCTCTGGCCATAGAGACACTGTCCAGATTTCACCCCTCCACCACACAGACACTTCACACACACATACACTACACATGACATGAAACCCAGTCTAACACTCAACATACAAATAGTCAGTGTCAGTGAGTCACTCTGCCAATCAACAATCATCAACAGGAGCCAGCTTAAGAAGTAGACAGAGGACACGGGCTTGTATAGACAGTTTCAAGGAATTTGAAAGGCCACTTTCCCCCACTTTACATAGATCTGTGTTTCTTCCTGCAGGGCCAAAGCTCACCAAAGATGATCCCCATTGCCCTCCATCGGTTGGTTGCAGCACAACCTGGAACTCCACCCACCGCAATATAAAGCACTGCAGCAATGTATTTAATATTTGCAACAACTTATAGTCTAAATATCTATCTTTTCTATGGTGAGTTTAACTACTCAGGGTCATGACCACTGCATGAATATTCATCCTTTTCTCACAACGCAAGCAAACTGAATAACTAGAAATGTGTAAAGACTGAGATGTGGTAGTTTTTCAGCACATTGATAATTTGATAGCTCTACCACTTTTGTGTGAAATGCACAGCAATTACTAAAAAAATGCAGAACAAAATTCATATGTAACAATAATGCAGCTGTACTGAGCTGTAGAGAGAGCCGAGTGTCACTCATCCAGAATTGCTTGTAGGCTGTATTAGCTATTGGCTTCCTTTTCAAACCCTGGTCACACCAGAAAGTGGCTCAGCAAAGTTCTTTCACACGTCTTTGCAAAATAGGTGGTGCTAGAACCTTGGTGACATTTGACCGCTTTCATGGAAAGCTGAACTATTGAAGCCACTAACACATTAGCCAGCTAGGAACATGCTAATGCTAACCAGTCACAATAGCTTTTATAGTCACTAACAAGACAATACTTTACACAGTTTATTTAAGAAACAGACTGCTGTCTCATAACTGTCTATAAACCAAACCTCTTTTGTGGAACGGTCCATACCCTGGCAGAAGATTGTTAAAAAAAATGGACGGTGCAGCAAAGCTAATTAGCCCCAATAGCTTCTGTCTAGCCCTGTTTGGGACTATCTAGCCCTTCGCTCCACAAAGGTCACACGAACATGATACAAACAATTTGCATGGATTAATTTTTGCCCCCACAACCAATTCTACTGAAATTTCACTGTTCTAAATGCAAGTATGACCTTTAGGGACTTTAGGGTTTTTGCACCACCCATTTGCAGATAGTGTGGACACATCTTGATTCGTCTTGTTCTTCTCTAAGAAGAAAGTAATAATAAAAGTGTTAGTGTGCCATTGTATATGCGCTCATGATACAGGATGTCTTTGTATTAAAATAAGAGGCTCTGAGGGTGTTTCATCACTGTGTAGCAGTTGTAACTTTCACTCAACAGTTTGAGCATGTTCATCCATCCATCCATCGTCAACCGCTCATCCTGCGGGGATTGGAGCCAATCCCAGCTGACATCGGGTGAAAGGCGGGGTACACCCTGGACAGGTCGCCTGTCTATCGTAGGGCCACACATAGAGAAACAACCACTCACAATTTAGAGTCACCAATTAACCTATTCCGCATGTCTTTGGACGGGGGAGGAAGCCGGAGCACCCGGAGAGAACACACGCAGCAACGGGGAGAACAATAATAAAACTCCACACAGAAAGGCCGGGACGACAGTGCTAACCACTGCACCACCACGCCGCACCAGTTTGAGCAAGTTAATTATTTTAATTATACAAATTTGAGGGGAGACACTACAGGTGAATAGGGTATAAAAAACTAACATGTTAATAGATATTACCATACAGCTTCCTTAGTTGTTAATATAAATATCTTTTGTATTACAACTTTTTTTAAAAGTTATGTTTAAATATAAAAATGAGGCATTATCTAACAAAAAATGCGCTTATTTGGATACATTTCCAGAACAGAGATCTGAAGATTGGATAAAGTCAGTTTCATTTTGCTGACATATTAGAGTAAAGGTTTTTACAGAGGGAATTTTGGATATATCTTTTTTAAATCAGAAAATACTATCATTAGTCATGACATTTTCACAATGTTTTTAGAAATACATAAATCAGGCTATATATGATATGAATAAACCTTCAGAATACATATAGCAATGAAATTGGAAAGTTGTGGGATTATATGAATATACTGATTACATATAGCATGCAAATATATGTTGTATATAAAAGAATATACTGGGTACTCATAATTATGCAAAATATATTGAACAACAACTTAATATAAAGGCAGCTTAATAAGCAAATTTATTCTCAACATTATCTTAACTTTGACTACATGTATATAGCTACTAAGTTACATTAGGTTACGTGCTACTGAAGTGGAGATTTCTATCTACTACTATCAGCCTTCAAAGATATGCATTGTAAAATTCCATACATTTTGCAAGACACTACAGGTGAATAGGGGAGTCCTTGTGCTTGTGAAAAGATTCTGTTGGAGTGAAATATTGCAAAAGTTCATGGAATTGCAAAATGCAATCAATTATTATTAATTCATACTTTTAATCAATCATGGTTAATAAAATACTAATTTTAGAAAATTAAGTTGTACAGGAATTTAAACACTAAACTGTTCCTTGTCTCTTGTGCTGAAGGAACTAAAAAAAATCCTATTTTAAAACATTTTGGTGATATATATTACATTTTCTGCTTAATGTTTCCAAAAATTTAAATAAACAACACACTGACCTCCGAGCACAGACAATGAATTTAGAATGAAAGAATGTCTTTAATTCAGCAAAATAAACTGTGTGTGTGTGTGTGTGTGTGTGTGTGTGTGTGTGCGTGCGTGTGTGTGTGTTTTGGGTGAGAAGGTCACAGGTGGCGCCAAACTCGATTCCGGAATGAGCGTTTAACTTGACTTTCCACTGTCTCCCTTTTACCAGTTCTGGCACTTACTATAAGTGAGACATCGAGTCGTGACCACAATACCACATTCTGCGTAACAGGACCTTTTTCTCACTCATAATATTGACTCTGATAATGTTTTCATCACTATGTGGCAACTGCGGATCAGATGAACAGCATTCTGCACAGACCAAATACACGGCAGCTCCTGCGTGAGTAAAGGACAGAACGACTTATGTTGCTCTTACCTTTTTACCTCTGAATCAATAAAAGACACTCTTTCAGTTTTTCCTGACTTCAGAAGCATGTGTGTGCTGTTCGCTCTTCAAGAAGTGCACACTTGCTCTGCTCTTAGAGGCCTATCGTTTTGAGTGTTTCAAGAAAATGGACATGAAAATATACAGAATTGGCTGTAATTATATGTGAAGGTTTATTTAAGTTTGAGGGTAACTTGGAGAAAAAAGACAGACAGACAGAAATCCAGATGAGGGTCTTGTTTGCGTGTTAAGCAGAGTGGGTTAAGCCTGTGTGTGTGTGTGTGTGTGTGTGTGTGTGTGTGTTGTGTGTGTGTGTGTGTGTGTGTGTGTGTGTGTGTCTGCATTTCGCATTCTGGCTTGATGATGTTGTCTGGGCCAATCTGCCGAAGTGAATGGTTTGAATTTACTAGTCCACGACAGTCAAATTGTACTAATCACTAAGTAAATAGATACTTCCCCAAGCTATCAGGGCACACACACTGACAACCAGCCTGCAAGGAGGAGGTTGAGGGGTGAAAAAAAGAGAAAACTTTCACTGTTAATTGTTGTTTTCCTTTTTATTCCAACCTATAAACACCCGGTGTAATTATTCATAAGTGCCACTTTGATTCAGGCAAATTTGTTTGAAAGAAGCTTAAGGTGTTTCGCTTGACTTATTCTCTTACAGAGTTTGGGTTGTGCATGGAGGTTCTTTTGCTTGCAGCGTTTTCAGTTAAATTGAAGCTGAGAGCTGGGGGTTGGCTAGAATTACACACCTTGTGCCCCTTTCTGAATGACTTGCCTCTAATCTAACCCAATCTGGCTTTCTGCAAACCTTATGGTGCTATATTTCTTTACATGCGTTGGGTCTTAAGATAGGATAACAACTCATGAAGATAATCCACTCAAATGAATTAGATTTGTTAAAAAAATGCTTTCAGCTGAAGTGAATCCACCACCTCTTGTAAACATTTAATTAAAGTTTACAGTGGATTATGTCCTGAAATTGGAGTCTATCTTGATTTAAAAGCACAAACAAACGTGCATACTCATAACACAGGAAATTTGCCTGGATAAGCACGTGCAACAAGGCATTTATACCACATTATGTTGCTTTCCAAACACAAAACAACTATAATTCAACAGTCAATCAATCTTTCAGAACCACCTTTTACAGAGTTTTCCGATGGGCTCATGTTTTGAAATCAAATTACCTACACTGATCCTACACAGTGCCATATTAAAACTCAAAACATTGTCAAGTAATTTACAGCATCCAAACTCCCAAGTTTCCCCTGATGAAACAATTGTTGGTCATTCATAAAATGTAACAACGGAAATACTGTATATGTTGTTGGAAATCAAGGACTACTGAATATGGTCTGAATATGGTTCACCAGTGATTTGAACATTATGGTGTAGCTCAGGCCAAGTCAGCAACCCTACACCAGACTATAGAGTGTCTGTCATGTCTGGTTTACACTGGACTCATGTCTGGAACAGGAGAAGTGAGGATACTGTGACATACCGAAGATTGAAGCTCTCAAGTGGAGCAAGTGTCACACGGTGTTGGGGGGGAAATTACACAAAATGCCACCGAATACATTTGACACAGATCTGATGTTTGGTAATTTTGCCACTTTGTAATTCTATGAGGGAAAATTAATGAGCTTTGGCTTTGAGACAGTTTTGAGCATAAGCTAGAGGTGATAGTCAATGTGTGATGAACAAAATGTCATTACATGGGGAAAAATGAGCTGCAGGACAGTTACATTAATCAATTTTTGAAGTTGTACTTTACTGATGGTTGATAAAATACTGTAAAATTAAAGTGTGACTGAGCAAAATAGCTCACAAGAAGAATATAAACTTGTAAAATCTATTCAAAAAAATAAATTTGCATTCTTATTTTGTCTTACATATGCTTTGTCTTCCCATACTGTACATGATGGGCCGTTATTTGAGGACTCTCGAAGAAAAAAAAATCACTACAAGATCGTCTAGACACTTATGTATCAGATGTCCACATAACGTGGCTTATAGGAGCTACCAGTCTTCTTAACGTACCTAAACAGCAGCCACGAGCTTTACAGTCTCACATTAACGACAACACCGAATACCACAGCCTGCGTTTAAGCTGTAAACTGTAAATGAGGCAGCTCAGAGTGTGTGTTTGTGTGTGTGCAACAGTAACAGTACTAATAGCTTTTTAGCAGTTTGTAATAGAGACACGGTTTTTACTGCATGTGTACGAATGTGTGTGTCTGTTTGTATGAGAGTATGTGTGTGTGTTTATGGGCTAATTAGGATTGGAGTTACACCATAATTAGTTTTGTGGCATTCCCACAGCACAGCGTATCCTGTTACAGCTCATATGCATAATTAGGGAAAATAAACATTCAGGGCTTCGGTTGGCTGTTATGAATCTTTCAACGCTTTCCTTGTTTTCCCCTCTTACTCTACTCCCTCCTCTCTCCTCTTACTTCTCTTGTTTTGTCTATCTCACAAACTAACACATGATCTTTCCTTCCTTCCAGTTTCCCAGTGGTAAAAAGGTGAGAGCTGCTGCCTGAACTGTTTCTATCCCATCTACAGCAAAACACAGCTCTGCATCAAGACAAAAACACACACACAAACTCACACAGGGCATCTATAAAAGTGTAGACAGAGTGAAGACAGAAAGCAGTGAGTGTCCATAAAGATGTAATGGAGGATCAATTAACTTGTTTGTCACAAACACACCTCCCCATTCATAGTTAAAGTTTGGAGGTAAGACAGCTATCTTTTCTGGTTCTGATTTTAGTTTACATGTCTGGTTTTGCAGATAGTGTTAGTGAGCTGACTTACACACTTAAACTTACAACAGTGCCTCCTGTGGCACCAGATGGCAGACACTGTCATCACACATTTGCGATAAATATAAAATAGACGTATATAAATCCTAAATCAAATAGTCACTGTTGATGTGGGAATATGGTTACATTTTGCAGCTAAAAATCTAAGAGTAAAAATAAACATTTGTACTTCTCTGCCATTCTATTTCTCTCAGCTCTTCCTGAATGAGCAGAAAGACTTTTTTTTCACACTGGCGCTCCAGAGCAGACACATGATGTCAATCCCTCTATTTATTATGTTTATTTTGCTCTCTCTCTTCATAACATACTGGAAATGTCAGCCTCAGTTTCTAGCAATGTGTCTCTTGGCTTGACATTAAAAGACATGACAGCAAGGAGTGTATTTTTCCTCTGAATGTGTGTGTGTGTGTGTGTGTGTGTGTGTGTGTGTGTGTGT
>NC_060164.1:21174471-21199903 GCF_021292245.1 Micropterus dolomieu
AAAAAATAAATTTGCATTCTTATTTTGTCTTACATATGCTTTGTCTTCCCATACTGTACATGATGGGCCGTTATTTGAGGACTCTCGAAGAAAAAAAAATCACTACAAGATCGTCTAGACACTTATGTATCAGATGTCCACATAACGTGGCTTATAGGAGCTACCAGTCTTCTTAACGTACCTAAACAGCAGCCACGAGCTTTACAGTCTCACATTAACGACAACACCGAATACCACAGCCTGCGTTTAAGCTGTAAACTGTAAATGAGGCAGCTCAGAGTGTGTGTTTGTGTGTGTGCAACAGTAACAGTACTAATAGCTTTTTAGCAGTTTGTAATAGAGACACGGTTTTTACTGCATGTGTACGAATGTGTGTGTCTGTTTGTATGAGAGTATGTGTGTGTGTTTATGGGCTAATTAGGATTGGAGTTACACCATAATTAGTTTTGTGGCATTCCCACAGCACAGCGTATCCTGTTACAGCTCATATGCATAATTAGGGAAAATAAACATTCAGGGCTTCGGTTGGCTGTTATGAATCTTTCAACGCTTTCCTTGTTTTCCCCTCTTACTCTACTCCCTCCTCTCTCCTCTTACTTCTCTTGTTTTGTCTATCTCACAAACTAACACATGATCTTTCCTTCCTTCCAGTTTCCCAGTGGTAAAAAGGTGAGAGCTGCTGCCTGAACTGTTTCTATCCCATCTACAGCAAAACACAGCTCTGCATCAAGACAAAAACACACACACAAACTCACACAGGGCATCTATAAAAGTGTAGACAGAGTGAAGACAGAAAGCAGTGAGTGTCCATAAAGATGTAATGGAGGATCAATTAACTTGTTTGTCACAAACACACCTCCCCATTCATAGTTAAAGTTTGGAGGTAAGACAGCTATCTTTTCTGGTTCTGATTTTAGTTTACATGTCTGGTTTTGCAGATAGTGTTAGTGAGCTGACTTACACACTTAAACTTACAACAGTGCCTCCTGTGGCACCAGATGGCAGACACTGTCATCACACATTTGCGATAAATATAAAATAGACGTATATAAATCCTAAATCAAATAGTCACTGTTGATGTGGGAATATGGTTACATTTTGCAGCTAAAAATCTAAGAGTAAAAATAAACATTTGTACTTCTCTGCCATTCTATTTCTCTCAGCTCTTCCTGAATGAGCAGAAAGACTTTTTTTTCACACTGGCGCTCCAGAGCAGACACATGATGTCAATCCCTCTATTTATTATGTTTATTTTGCTCTCTCTCTTCATAACATACTGGAAATGTCAGCCTCAGTTTCTAGCAATGTGTCTCTTGGCTTGACATTAAAAGACATGACAGCAAGGAGTGTATTTTTCCTCTGAATGTGTGTGTGTGTGTGTGTGTGTGTGTGTGTGTGTGTGTGTATGTATGTGTAGGTTACTGACAGATTTTTCTTTACACTTCCTGCTGAGATTGACTTTAGCCATTTAGATCTGCGTGTATTTGTGTTTGTCCAGAATCACGGGCCATGCTCACTTTGCTGTAGCGGACATGTATATTTGTTTGTGTATGTATGAGTATGTGCGTGCGTACGTGTGTGCGTGTCTTCAGCCATATTTTCAAATGTCTCTAATGAGAAATTGTTGAGGTACAGCGCTGAATCTTCTTTGCCACAGTTAATTTACTTTTCCAGGTAACACGTCCATATTTTAAAACCACCTATTGCTCAACAGATGAACTGAAATTTCAGTGCAAGTGAAAAGTTATCCTGCACTCCTAAAAGTTGTGTTTACAAGGTTGATTTTGAAATGGTTGTGACCTGCGGGTGTTTATAAGGCAAGTTTAGCTTGTGAACAACTAAGAAGTCACTGAAACAGACTTGCTAGAGGGGAAGAAATTAGTTCCAGAGAGAATGGGGGAGAGGAGAGGGAGGAAGGAAAAGGGTAAGGTAGAGAGAGAGGAGGGCAATGGAAAGATGAGGAGAACTGGGGGAGCAGGAACAAGACTTTATCATGTCTGACTTACATATCTGAAACGAATGTAGATTTGTAGTTAAGCTGCAAGACAATAGTTCCCTTTTGGTGTTGAGCACACACGAAAACCCTCCCAAATGTGATATAACCTGAAATTAAAACATGTGTAGACATACAGATATGCCATCCTGCGTATTAGCCTGTACATTAATGTGTCTGCCTGTGTATGTGTGTGTGTGAGGCATGCATGCTTGCAGATTTCAGGCTGGACAGAGAGCAGATGTCGAGAACGTGCTAAATGACTGACTTGTTGATAATCAGCCTGCCATTAACTGTACTGGGGTTTACATGCGTGTGCACGTAAAAACCCAGGAGGTACATGCTGGTAGCTATGTCTGAGTGGAGGGTTGGGGGTTGAGGTTATTTCTCTTCGGTTGTGCACACACACACACTCTCATGCCTTCTTACCCATCTTACATCTTACCGTAAGCCCCTGAATGTTCAAAGGTTGACTCCTGATCAAATAAAACTTTGGATTCTAGCTAATTAAAAGATCCAAACTGCTCCCCTTTAAATTTTCAAAAAGGTCTTGACCATCTGCTACTTAAAAAAGTACATGTTAAACAGATTATAGATTCATTATGCATGCAAGAGTTTAAAAATAAACCAAGTAATCTAAATACATTTAAATTTAGACTGAAAATACTGACTGAAATATTATCTTGTGAAGATTGAGTCCACATGATTTCAAAATTTATACTGTGTTAGATTTTTATCTGCCTGTACTATAAAATTTTGTGGTGTATACGTGTATGTTTTCCGTTTGGTCTGATTGTGCCAAGCTGGATTAGTCCATCACAGTGAATGAATTGGATGGATCTGAAGTAGTTAATTTGAGCCAAGGTCACGTAAACACAGCCTGATAGAACAGATTTGATTTCCATCAAACTCACTGGGGACAGATACACTTAACTCTACCTACAACATACACAACCACTCACACACTTGAACACAGACATACAGACACAGAAGCACCTGTAAAAGCTGAGCATTCAAGTATAGTGATTACTTATTTCCACAGAGAGTTGTGGAGGGTAAAGAAAGAAAGACAGACAGAAATAAAGAGTGAAAGAAAACTCACACACACTGCAGACACACACACATGACTGTTTTGTTCAACAGCTGCACTTCCTCATGGCTCCGACTCAGCACATTTCCATCAACCACCTCTGCCAGACCACAACACACTCCAACAACAGCCTACTTTAACACACACACACACACACACACACACACACACACACACACACACACACACACACACACAGCGCTGAGTGCATTAGCTGTGTAGATTAATGAAAATGTCTCTCTGAAGAAGGAATAGAATACCTTGTACTGTGAAATTGCTTGCAGACTGTGTGTGTGTGTGTGTGTGTCAGAGGCGAGAACAGCATGTTTCATCTCAAACCTTGTTTCTCACTGCTACTACTACGACGACGACTACTACTCACTCTCTTTCCTTGTCTCTCCCTCCGTCACGCTCCCTTACTGGCCATTCATTTACACTTGTCAAGACGTAGCCATTAAGCCCGAAAGCCTGCGCCGAAATTTTATTACAAAACCATTTGTATTCCTGAAAGAAAAATAAATCCAACGTTCCCTCCGACTGCATTAGGGCCACGGTTTGGTGATTTGTTTAGGTTGATAACACTCACGGCCCACAAGCCACTCAAACACTGATGTGACTGGAAAATAACTAGACCTTCATTCTGTCTTCCTTGCTTGCTTGCTTTCTTTCTTTGGGGCCATAGAAGGGCCCTTGTCTGAATGTTAACCAGCTGGCTGTAACATAAAGTCATACTTTATTTGACTTCTATTAGAAGAACAAGACATCTAATGAAGAGGGCTGTTTATGCACTATGGGTCTATATGTCTGTGGAAGAGAGAGAGAGAGAGAGAGGGAGAGAGAGAGAGAGAGAAAGAAAGAAAGAAAGAAAGAAAGGTGGGGAACAGCTCTCAGTAAAGCAGTTGGATTTTCTCAGAGCTCTCGTAAAAGCAAGTGGTCCCGATCAAAATGACCAGGAGGGAGCAGGCTAATAAGGCAGATTGTGTCCCAAAATTTGTGCGCTTTCATACGTGTGCGTCTATCATCCTGGAATGAGAAATTCACCGGAGTGTTTCTCCATTTATCGTTTCATCCCAGAGCAACAAATTCTTCTATCCCCAGTTCAAAAACTTGAGCCTGATTTCCAGACTATTTGTCTGGCTGCTTCATGGTCGCAGTGATTTCATGACAGTATCCATACCCAAGCGCGGGCGGATTGGGGTTTTATCTTCCTGACATAGTAGCAATTGTACAATGTGATGGCCTTGGAAAAGTAATGGCTATTCACATTGGACTGCCAAAATGAAACCCAACTCTAGATGACTGGGAGAATGTTCCCACATATCTTGTTAAATTGTCTCTGTCTGCTCATTCATTTTGCAATTGTTTTTTCTTTCTTTTTTCTCCTCTTTCTGCCTTTCTTTTCTTCCTTCTTTCTTTGCTCTTGGCTCTCTCCACTGGGCTTTGTTTGAAGTCTGCTTTACGCCAGTATAGGGACCCCCCTGTCCTTCCCATGGTAGTATAAATGACAGCTAGTGAAACATGATACACTATCCCACCATAAAAAAACACAAAGCCATGATAGCCGTGCCGCTCACTCTGTTAATCAAATTCGCCGTAATTGTCATCTGAAGATTTTAAAGGACGCAGAGGGGAAACCATAAGACAAACCTTTGGACCTGTAGCCCTAGGGTCAGTGTGAGAGTGTGTGTGTGTCTTCAGGGATCTTCTGAGAGTTTGTATATGGTCATGCTGAGTTAAGGAGCTGTGTCTGAGTTCTGGATGGAGAGTCTCCTAAGGGAGCCTATCGTCCACCCACTCTTTGTCTCAGTCTGTCTGTTTCTGTGTCTCCCCATGTTAAATCCTCCCACCCAGTCTGTCTGTTTTTACTTGTTCTCTCCCTTATCCTTTAACTGTCTCCGTCATTGGCCTCATTTTCAACAATGGTTTAAAAGTAAATTTTAACACAACAGTTCTAAGACTGTTTCATGTTTTGAGCTATTTTTAAGACCAGTAAGCTACACAATAAAACAAGTCACTCTTCTTCACAAAGGCTAATGTCTTTGATTCAAAGAAGAGAAGAGGAAAACTTATGTGAGGGTCTGGGATGACAGTTTTACTCATGCAAGTTGTTTTATTCACATTTATCTAATCGATTTCCCCGAAATTATTTTTGTCCAGCAAAGGCAGACAATAAAAGCAGTAACAACAAAACAACATGTAACATATTTCGTAACTTATTTTGTTAGCAAAAGTGTCACAATCACATATTTCAGTGTCTGCGCAGGTTTTAGATATCTTATTTTAGAATGAAACTCCAGATTTTGACACGACCGCACTGCACACTTTTGACCATTTTTTATTTCCTAGCTCAACCATGTGGCTATTCGATCAGCTATGGTCTGACTGGTTCTATAATGGAGTAGGCGGTGGTGTATGATCTGTGAGCGATTCAGAGCCATTCTGATGGGCTCTAAATAGTAACAACTATTTGTCTGTTTTGCCACATGCCCAATGTGTCAGCACTAATTAACCAGGTGTAACACATAGTACACCCGCTGTTCGCAATTCTGATGCTGCATTATGAGTAATGATGATTTGTGAGTGTTCTGTCACTGAAAACAATGCTGAACTGTCCCGTGTGAGTCTAACTGGGAAATGTGAGTACACATTAGTCGGCTGTTTTTACACTACACAATGAAGAGTCAAGGAAATAATTAAACAAAAAAGATGATAACCAATCAAAGATATGAAGCACAAGACAATGCCAGTAACTGACATGTGGTTATGCTCTTTCTGTGCCACCAGGAATCCACCCAGAAAATCAAATCGAAAGAGCCGACTCCCAACTGGACAACCTGCATGACTTCACATCACTCAGTGAGCATTTCACAGGGTAACTGACCGTATTACAGCACCAGGCAAATATGCACTTTATCGCCTACTCAAGTCTTTGATTTCCCTTTCTGCTCCATTTAGATTGACATAAATTGTGCAATAGAGTAGTTTCTGCTCCAGGCGGACAGGCAGCTGGCTGGAGGGGATGAGAGACGGAGAGAGGAGTGTATCGTCAGTTAACTACAGAAATTCAATTCTGTTCATCCCTAATGAAGCATTTAAATCGTGACTGCGTTTATGTGCACGTGTGTATGTGTATGTCGATTCACACCCATGTGCTACTGACCACATGTTTAACAAGGCGTTCCAGTGATCCTGCAGGCACAAGTGTTTACCCAAAGTCCTGACCTCCTTACACTGACACTTTCCATGCTGATATAAATAAATACCACACACACACATATACTGTACAAACGCACACACACACGGCAGCAACGATGCAGGTAACTTAATCCTCATTGTCCTCCATTTTCTCCATTGGCCAACAGTAGTCACATGTCCTTGCTATCAACCAATCAGATTCCACGTCCTTAATGATACAAAGGATATTTTTATACCAAGCACTTGTTGTTGAGAGGCCTTCTGTAAAAATTGTGTTAGGGTGGGAGTGGGATCATATTGGATTGCACCGTGTGCATGTGTGTGCACATGTGTGTGTGGTTTGAAATGGGATAGGTCAGAGAAGCCTGCGCTAATATGTCCTAAAGAATGCTTATGACGAGGTGCTAACTCGCAGTGATTGCAACTGCTGGTGGCAGAGGGAGAGAGAGACACTCCAGTTTTATTTGGGTGGCTGTGGAAAGGTCCCATCATGCTATATGTTGACAGGACATTTGTCAAATTGGAATGACGCAACTTCTGTGAGTCTTCTAGTCACGTTGCACGGCTCCAGTTATGCCGATATACAGTATGTCTTGCTTGAAAAACTGGTTCAAACATTGCGACAGTCTGAGATTCATGCCATTTGCCTGACGAAGCCAGGGTTGAAACTTTGGGTCTGTTCTAATTCCCACACTTGCATTCTCACCTATGAGCTGGTTTTGGGACTGAGGGGAAATCAAAAGTTTGAAGTTGAAGTTTAGGACATGCTGGATGAAGCCTAGGGCTGTGCAATTAATCACTCACTCTCAGCCAGGCTGTGATGTTTAGTTCAGCTCAAGTCGACATGACTGGGTTATAACTGTTGCAACTTGCTAGTCACCATTTATAGCTTAAACCTACGGGATTTTACACTGCATAAATTAGCCTAGCGGCTTTCCCTCCAATCACAGCTTAACAATTTAAATATTATTAGTGTGTATACTAAACCCAGTGTGTTAAGCCTTGCTTTACCTGGTCCGTGTTTGTTAAATATTCACGTGTCCCTGTCTGTATAAGCGGATTTATACTTTTCTCACTACATCTCTCAACAGAACACCACAGTTGAATTTCAATTTTTAATTTTAAAAGTTCAATAAATGCATGATGTTTCTTATGTCAGTCAGTAATCGTGTTAATAATGATGTAATAATTGGCCCTTGTGAGTTACCAACTGATGCTGACTCAAGTGACATCACTTGAGGTATTTATTTGACCTCACACAGCTCTGTCTGGAACCACGAGAGGCTTCATAAATCTTTTTTTTTTACATATGCAGCAGTGCTGCAAACAGACCTGTAAACAGATTTTCATGTGTAAAATCGGTGGAGTTTTAACACATATGCTGACCCCAAACACACAGGTCAATCTATTGAAAACACACATAAGGTAAATGAGGATATTCAGAAAAAAAAAGGTGAAAAAGTGATTGGTGTCTATTTAGGTGCTTTGCAGCTTTCTCTAATTTCTCTTAAACTTCCAAGCTCATCAAAAGTGAAAATGTATCCACTCTCACTGACTGGTTAACACACTCTGAAAGACTCCTTACAGTGCTGGTAATTGAGGAAAAACCTTCATAGCAAAACTGCCACCACTGTGTAAACCACATGGAAACATGTGTGTAACAGTGTGTGTGTGTGTGTGTGTATGTGTCTGTGTGTGTGTGTATGTGTGTGCGCATGTGTGTGTGTGTGTGTGTGTGTGTGTGTGTGTGTGTGTGTGTGTGTGTGTGTGTGTGTGCATATGTGTATGTGTGTGTGTGTGTGTGTGCATGTGTGTGTGTGTGTGTGTGTGTGGCCAGCCAGCATGCAGACCGGCCTGTGTACTAAGAGTGGAATTTATGTAAAAGTTCTCATATTCAGCAGCAATTTCCTTTTCATGTTCAAGATCATTGTTTCCAGGCAAATCATCTTTGAACTCTGCAGAGAGAAGCAAAGGGAGAAATAGAATCAGAGGAGAAAAAGAAAAACAGAAACTGGTAATTTCTTTTCATGGCAATCTCTCATCGTACCCACACCCTTTGTCCTCAAGTTCTCTCTCTCCTAAACACTTATTTTTTTCCTCTGTCTCTCTCATCATGCTCACTTAATTCATTGTTAGAGTTAGGTGTGTTTGTGTGTTTGAGCATATCCCTGCTCTGCTGGCATGCTCAAACATATTTAGGATAATGGGCTACACACACACAATATGCATTACGGTGCTGGATTTCAAGATAGAATAGTTTCTTTGCATTCTGACTTACAGTTATTAAAAGAGCTAATGGAAACATGTTTCTTTATGTTTAATGTGTGTTTCTGCATGTAGTGTCTACTACTAGTGTCTCTCTTTGTGTTTGTTTGCATTCATGTGTGCAAGAACGTGTCTGTCTCCATCTGCATTTCATTGTGTGTGCACGTATGTGCATTCATGTGTTTATCGATATAGCTAATGGATTTTCTGCTGGCCCAAAGTTTGTTTGTTCAGTAACCAAATATGGCAGTTGTTTTATAAGGCATACCTTCGGAATAGAAGCATGACTCATGACTCTGTCTGACACAACCGTCAATGACCTGACACCCATATCAGGTAGCGGAGGGGAGAGAGGGAGGGAGAGGGATAGGGAGGGAGGGAATAAGAGAGAATAAGAGGGGCAATTGTGAGGATCGATAGACCATGAAGGCTGGACGACATTTTAGCCTGAAGAGTAGGAAAAGAAAACTTTCAATGTTTGAATGTAAGAAAATAAAAGGCAGGAAAATGAAGCAAGGGAGAAAGGAAGAGATACAAAGAGAATAAATCAAAAGGAAAAAGAAGTATGTATACCAGCAGTATGTTTTTCTCTACCGTGGACCATAAAAATCCGATTGCATTTCAATAGAGGGAGGATGACGGTCCTCCACATGTCAACATCCACGAAAAAAACATTCTCATGAAGTTTTTCTGTTATTTAGTATGATCAGCAGACACACAGATAAGCAGGCTGGCTGCAGACTCATATAAGCCAGGTAGTCAGACAGTCTCATAGACAGAAGACTTCAAATACAGAGTGTATGATTTCCTCTCTTTCTCTGTTCGAGTTGACTCAACATCACCCCGTCTACTTTAAGGTCCTTCTATTCCTTCTCATTCTCTACCCTTGCCACATGAAAGGAGATTGCAAGGCATTTCAAACTCATGAAAGGGATTTCGGTTGAGCCCTCTATAAAATGCTGTATGTCTGATGGTGACGGAGAGTTTGAAAAGAGCTCTTTTGACACCACAAAGAGTGACTGAGATGAAATCATGGCTGCTGAACACCATCTGGATATGTACGCAGGGAAATCTATGAAGTGAGATTACACTGAGCTTTATGGACGGATATATACTGTAGATATTCATGCATTGACTGCTCATGTAAGCATAAATACAAATGAAGACAGACTTTAAAGCAACTGAACACCTCTATAATGATTCTGTAATGGTAAGGCAATGTTTAAAAAAGAGCCACAGCACGATAATCATCGGCATGATAGTTAAGGGTTTCATGCAACAAAATAATTGGCCTTTGTTAGTTACTGTCGATGCAGTTTATAGTGATAACAGTGGTAGATTTACCACTCAATTCTATAGTGATATAGTAATACAAAGACAAAGGTAGGTACTTGTGACTATAATGATTCTGATTTCACTATCCTGTGATTTCAGTGACATCTTAAAAGTCAGAAAATCCCAAAAGAGTGCTATGTATATCCCACAAATACTAACACATAGAAGCAATATTATTAACACCTAAATATTATTCATAATTAAACTACTAAAAATTATTGATAGCTCCACAGTATAGATAAATCATATTACAACCATGTTGTTTTGCAGCGCCGCCTTTCCACTTGTTATTTTGCATCCATATCACCCTTAAAGTACATGTGTATGTCTATAACACCAACCAAGTTATATTGGTTTCCCATCTTGAGACTGAAAATTTCATCTGGAATTGTTAAAATGAAGAATCACGACATGCTTATTTTATATTTTAGAAGCTTATGATATTCAAATTAACTCTTTAACTTAAGGTCCAGAGATCTGCGTTGCCCATTGTATGATGTTTTTGGTGAAGGGTGTCAAAATTAAAGTTCAATCTCTGTCTCGCCCTGCCTGTGAGCAATGAGCTATATCAGGGGGACTTTACAGAAAGTTGAGACTTCTCACACACACACACACACACACACACACAGGGTGGATGTTATCATCGTGATCAGGTATGTATGAGAAAAACGACACACAGACTCACTTGCCCTCTAGATAAGGAGGTACAAGTTTCCAGCTTTCTACTGCAGCCATATCCTGTTACTAATACTCTGCCCTGGGCATGCACACCTACACACACACACACAGTCCTGGGACACAGCAACATCAGCTTCCACTGTGGGCCTCTGTTTCTCACCCTTTTGCTGTCTTTCACCTCTCTATCACCTCTTAGCTCACACTATGACCTTTTCACACCTGTTCACATAAAACTGCTCGGCAAAGACACAAACATACCGGTGTGAGAATTAATTGCTCATTAAAACTGTATAATGCACAGTATCGAGTCTCAAGACATTCTATAATTTGCACGGATAAATAAACACACAAAGAAAAACATACAACAGCCATATCAGAGAGAAGAATTTAACAAAATGCAGTAAACACAATGTAATTAAACTGGAGTGTTTTTGGAGCGCTGACTCACATCTACGCCAACGCCAACATGCCGCCGAAGTGTCAGCTAAGATACAGTAGAAGACAATAGGCACTGTTGTTTTGACACGCATTATATGTCACGTAAAAATCTGTAAGGTGTTCAAATACAAAAGCAAAACCTGGGGATACTGTTACAAAGAAAAACTTCAATTAGTGGTTCTAGGTTCAGTCCATACACAGTAATATCCACCCTGCCACACCGTTATTAAATATTTAATTATTACAGTAAAACTCTAGAGAAAAAAACAAAATGGATTGAGTAGTTTTCTTTTCCATACACCTTCCTTAAAGGTGCATTTGCCCCTTTAACTCCAATAAATCAAAACAATAAACATATGACTGATTTACAGCCAACACATAAAGGTGCAACAGTATTAGCAGCTTTGCAACATAACGCTAAATTGTGGGCAGATGCTTCTTGTTATTTATCACTCTTTCTGTCTCCGTGTTAGTGGGACAGTGTTTCACTGTGCACTGTGTTGTGATGATTCGTAAACTGTAAGATATATAACAGATATAGGCAAAGAGATGCAGTAGAATGAATCTGCAACAGACAGTGAAGAGAGTGCAGGTGAACGCACTTTGGGTTAGAAATGTCAGGAGATGTAGGGCACTTCCTCAAGGCCATGTTAAACTGAAATTCAAGGTCATAGCAGGAGTTTGTGAATTTGACTCTGAAACCTTATATTTCCTTACTTCTATGACACCTGCATCCTTCTGACTGTCACTTCCATCTCGCCTGTCTGCTTGCCTTTTAGCAGCCAAGTCAAATTCACAAATAGTATAAATGAACCTACTGTTCCACTATTAAGTTCCTTTATGGGTCTATTGCATTGCAGAGCTACTTCCTGGGTTGACTTGGAGTAACTTACTTTTTAACATTTGAAAACTAGAGTAAATCAATTTAGATCTTCATCTGTGAATTCAGAATCAGATAAACAAAAGCAGACATTAAACTAAAAAGACTCACCACCAACCTCATAATAATCTGAACATCCACCCTTCATGCACCAGCTTCTATAAAAGTGAGACACATACCACCATAAACAAAAGTGCAAATATGGTCAGTATGTAGGTCATCCCCAAGTTGAAACTGACTCAAGAAGCAGCTCTGCAATGCAATGGACTTAAGTTATTGCATTGCATTAGAAACCCAGATATATGGCTTAAGTTTCACATTCCTTTGTGATTCCAAATAAGTGTTTTGGATAACTGGGTTAAAATTAACATGTTACAAAACCTTTTAAGCCAGTGTCTTTTGGTCACAGTAGATCAATTTCAAACAACATAAGTCACAATGCAAAGCAGACAAATACTTGCTGACATAACCACTTGAAAACACCAATGATTATCACCATTTAGATTACCAGAAACAGAAGAAATTTAATTATAGCAAGCTTTCTTTTTAGTCCCATTTTCCCTTTTCCTCAAAACCTACCATGTTTTTTCCTGCTGATTATGTCAACACTAAGCTTAGCAGAAGCACCTGGATAACATGACAACCTGTCACACACTAACACAGAAATACACACACATATACACAACTGAGTAATGTCTTGACAGGCCTTAAGGCCTTAAGAGTGAGATTAGATGGGCCTATCGACAGTTAACACACATACACACATGCATAGTGAGTGGTTGGATGGACAGCTCCCAGCACTAAATGCTAAACAGCAGGTTTTAGGTGACATGGCTGGAATGTAGAAAATGCTCTTTCATAATAAGTTGCTCCAGGGCAGGTCAGTCTCTCTGTTTCTGTGAATGTGTGTGTGTGTGTGTGTGTGTGTGTGTGTGTGTGTGTGTGTGTGTGTGCGTGCGTGCGTGCGTGCGTGCATGAGTATGCATGTGTGTGTGTGCTGTTGATCAGCTTTTGGGTGTGAATGAACCTGTCAAAGCCAAGTGTATGTGTGTGCGTGTGTTAAACGGGTGGACTGTAGCATGATGAAGTGGTTTAAACCAGCAGAGATTAAATGTGTATATTAACAATGTGTGTAACAACTGTGCATAAGGTGATGAAAATGGGAATACGTTTAACTAGCACATATAGGCCCACATGCTCAATTACACACCTCTAGACAGTGCGACAATAGCAATTTTTCAAATTGACTGCATGTCACACCATCCAAGATGGGTCAAATAAAATCTGTATAAGACTGTACAATATCAATATTGAGGCATGTCAGATGGCGCAATAAATGTCTGGCTAATCTTAGAGCTACAATGTAAATAGAAAAAACTGATGCAGGACAGACTCATGTCATCCGTCAACGCCGCTGTCATGTTTTAAAAATGTAGTAAAGCGATAAACAAGATTTGACCGAAGTGTTGGCACATGCATCGAAACACCTCAAAAGAGGAGAAGAAGAGTGTTAACCCAGTTGCAGCCAGGGAAAACAGGGGTAATATGAAATGCAGATTTGGCAAAGTGAGTTTGAGGTAAATATGGTCTTAGCAGTCGGTTTATGCAAGCACACCACGGTATTCTGCATTATTTCATGTCATATTCCAGTTGGTTCATTTGTGAACATAGCAGCAGTAAGATTGTGGGGGTTTAAATTCCTGAAAGTCAGATTTTGGTATTTGCTGAAGCTTTAAACTGGCTGGTCGGTGGACATTTCACAGTAAGATCTAAGACCACATTTTGTTTTATGCCACATTTCTTCAAGATTTTCTTCGGGACAACACAGAGGCCTCTGGTCATAATAAACACATACTTCTCACTCTAAGTAAACGTACACAACACAAAACCTGTACATACAGTACAACGATATCCTCACACTTCTCATCACACTTATACACTTATTTGCAACCACTGAAGATAGACAACTATGCATGGACTATATGTGCAATCAATGGGTGCCCTTAACACTCTTCACACACAACCTTGCTTTGTCACTCTACCTTACACATCGTCAGTAACATTTGTGCAACTCATGTTAGATAATTAGATACACAAACTGGTGTGACTACATATGTCAATTTCAGTAGCTTACAATGCTTCCCTCATTTTCTCACATTCAGACTTCGACATAGATACCTGCATGTGTGAGAAAACAAACACATTGCCCATACATAGACACATTGTCTCACTTCCTTACTTATGAGGTTGTCACTTCACTGATCTATTTCCTGGTTGTTACCCGTTTTTAGGCAGGTGTGTGTATGTGCGTATGTCTGCTATTTGAGTACTGACATACTCAGTGAAGAGTCACAGAGAGTTCATCCAACAAGAACAGGAGGATGTGCCAGGACTGTCATGTCCCAACAACTTTACAGGAAAGCTGACACACACACACACACACACACAAAGGAAACAATGCTCTCTGTATTCTACACTTCATAGTCAAATACGAGAGCTTTTTAGTCTTTAGTGAACATAGAGAGAGCAGGAAATAAAAGTAGATGATTAAATGATTAATCGAAAGAGAGAAGGTCACATATTTAGACAAAACTTGAACTTATTTCCCGCATCTTCCTCATGTCCCAGGAGTTTTCTGGAAGTCCCCCCGTGAAAGCCGAGAGGAGCTGGGTCTCTTACTCTGGTCAGGGATTCATTCTTCTGGCCTATCCCCATCAAAAGCCTTCTGTTTTGGGGTAAAGAGTCCAATTTCTCGGCCTCCCACAACCAGGCCATAAGAGAGAAGGGCCAGAGGCGTAAGTGACCAGGGCCAACGAGAGCCTGGGGAGTGAGTACACAGAGCAGGCCAACTAATGGTTCCTTCGCTGGGGAGAAGAGGAATGTGAGGAGGGAAGACGGGGCCGATATTAAAGCGACAAGTGTGTATGAGTCTGTGTCATTTGTAGATGTTGGGGTAGACGAGGGTGTGTGTGGACTATATTTCCCCACAGCACCCCCATTAGAGGCGCCCTGGAGAGAAATACATTCAGCACTTCATTCATTATACTGAGCAGTGAGCTGTCATCTGTGTAGTTACACGTACATGCATGCACACAGACAAGCATATGCGAACAGTCATCCCTGCATGCTCATAACCATGTAAGCACAGCAGACACACACATTTATGCAGCCCTTTGCACATTAATATGTAAAGCATGTCACTTATACAGTCAGGGTAAAACATTAAATTCCTACCGGGACTATCCAGGCTAAAACTGTATCCACCCAAAGCACAGAGGGAAAAAAACAAAACATTTCTACTTAGCCTACTAGACTCCACACTTCATGAATGGAAATAAACGCTAGAAGAGATACAGTAAAGACACATCTCTCTAAACCAATCTGTATGAATGATTTGCTTCCATTACTACCGAACATTTAGTATGATATTAATCATTAATGGAGAATGATTTTGTGGCTTTGAGGACATTTCTATAAGGAATACTGTGGTGGTGTGAAGGTTAGCAAAAATGCTTATCACTCCAAGCTTGTAAAAATATGAGAAAGGAAAGGGAATAGAAGATGGTAATAGTGTCAAGACGCCCTAGGTTCCCTGGATGCAGAGGTTTCCGGTCTTGAAAATGAAATGAAGCAGTGTCTACTGGCAACCCCTCAACACAAGTTGCATACTGTATGTCTGAAGTTCCACCAAAGAGAGATTATCTTTTCTAAATTTGTCGGATTGTTTAATTTGAATAATTGATCATTGCCTGACAAATTGAAAATATCCAGTATTTTTACTAGAAAATAAGCAAATATTAGCAAGGTCATAAAATATTAATACAAATATGTGTAGGAACAATGTTTATTTGTCTTTCCTATCCTTTTCATGATGTTCCACCCTACAGGACTTATCTTGCGACCCCTTGATGGTTCCTAACCCCAACTTTGGGAATCACAGCCCTAAAGCAGGGCACTTGTTACAATGGAGCTACTCACTGGCCAGTAGAAGCAGACAATGAAATGCATTGTTTGGCCACTGAGGTGGGCAGCTGCCAGGTGTGCATATTGGTAAAACCAACCACCCACCATGGATATATGACATAAAAGAAAAATGAACACCAATCCAGGAAAAATATCTTTTGTTTTGGGTTCTCCCCCGTAGCCTTTTATCTAATGACTGTAGTAGACTGTAGACTGTAGTGACTGTACTGGATGTGTCACTCTCTGTCTTCGTTTTTTTTATCAATCTCAATATTTTGCAAGGATGAAATTTTACCTTTAAAAACTAAAAAACATCTTTTGATCGTATGAATAAGAAAAGAAATAGATCTCAAAAATGTATTTCATAAATTGTGTTTAGTCAAAGTTATATTGAAGATTATTACTGAAAATTCACTGTCACTTGCCATAAACATGACCAAAAAGTTCCTTTGCTAGACACATATGAGAGACTTATGAAGCTCATTTACATCCATAATATTTGCATTACATATAAACATGCTGTTTATCGGTGCGACAGAGTAACTACATCTACACACATATCGTATATGTATGTATACACACATGTTCACACATGTATTTTTTTATATCTTGATCCCCATCTCACCCCACTAATCTCTGCATGTCTATGCTGCAGACAATAAAAGGCGGAAGGAGTTGGAAGGATGGACGGGAGGATGCGACTCTCCTGTGAAAATAAACGTCTAACAAACACCCAGAGCTTGAGGGGTCGGGTTTCGCTGATGTGACGACAATGATCATGAGGTATAGGGCCATCGTAATCAGAGCCCAGACAAAACACTGTAAAGGGACGGCTAGTTGACTACACAAACTCACACACGTGATTCAGTTTAAAACTTTGTAAGACAGAGCATTTTTGAGTCATTTTCCAAGATGTGCAGTGTGGCGTGAAAGCCAACACACTACAAGATGATTGTGCTGATTGCACACATGCAATCAGACACATAAATACATGAACGTAGGAACAGTACATGAAAATACACAGAATCAGCACGGCCCAGGGTAATTTCATCACAACCACCCACATGAGCAGGAAAACTGACACTGTCATCACAATTCTGGGAATCCCCACACACAACAACACATAGACACTCAAATGTACACACACATGCACGAGTAAACCTGCAGTACTATGCAAATGGGTACATTTGCATGACCTATCCAAAGGGGTCAAATATGTTCTTCCTTTACAATGTACACATTTTTAAACAATGACAGCTAATAGGATATACGTTTATAAACAATAAATACCAGTAGAGAATAGTCATACACCAATGTCAACTACACAGTGAATGAACACAGCTGAGGAGGAATGTGAAAATGTGACATAAATCTAAACATGATAGCAGTATCAGTACAGTGTGTGTGAAAAAAACACTTTCTTTTACTATTTCCCTCCCGCACTCGACTTTTCTGTCTCACCTGAGCTAAAGGTCCTGGGAACAACACGCTTATTCCAGTGGTGAGTGACAGCTCATGGCCTCGAGGCACCCAGCTCCGCCTCCAGGTGAGGTTTGACCATCTCAAGTTTCCATCTCGACCCCCTCATTCACCTCCTGCCTCCTCTCTCTCTCTCATTTTCTTGTAGTGAAACTTAAGGCCCCCTCTGCCACCTGACAACACGGCACATATACACACACACACACAGACACGCAATCATGCGTACACAGAGAGTGACACACCAACACACAGAGACAGAAATATGGCAATAGAAAAATGAACTCAAAATGACATATCCTCCAGCAAGGCACAAAGCTGAGAGGACTTGTCTGTCTTTATGTGTGTGTACAGAGCCTGAGGTAGTGTGGTTTCTATTACAGCGAAGCTTCCTTTCCCAGGTGAAAAAGCCAAGCAGAGAGATGCAGTGTAAAATCTCAAAGCCTCAGAGGGTTACAGCACCAGTCGTACACTCACATGCCTCCACTAATACGTCCCCACCTCTGAAGAAATCTTCAGAGACTTCTATTAAGAATAGTATACGAGTAAGTGTAGCTCAAATAAGAGTGCTGTATATATCAGTATCATACAAATCAAACAGTATGCACTGTATTTTGATTTTGCAACATCAAGGTCAAAGAGGGACCCAGAAGCAAAACAGTATCTTTGAGGAAATGATGAAAATAACCTATTTTCCTTCTTTTTTTGTGGTGATTGTGTGACATTGTGTGATGTTAGCTACCATACATTAGCTAGGTATTAAACAACTAAGGTTAAATAACAAATTATGAAAACATGGGTTTTTGGTGAAAGATGGTAGCCTTTACAAAGCCTCAATGGGTATTTTTTGGGACAGTGTTGTCCTTCCCACAACTTTCTGGACCAACAAACCATTCACTTGGTCTTTGAGTGGAGTTCTGATTTTCAAACATAAAACACATTCCCTGGAAAAGCAGTCACATTTCTCCTAAATTAGCTTTTGAATAAACCAGTTTCACAAAAAATAGACCAACCTTGTACAGTCATGATTCATTTTAGCTCGGCAGTGCCTCAAATTCACTCCTCCAAAGTTGGTCCAGCTTCCAGCTGCCATGTAGTTTAAAATCAAAGCAAAAATTGTTTGCCAGAAAAAGGCCAGCTACCATATTAACCCTTCATTTAAACAATTGCCTTAATCTGGGTATTTACATCTGTATCTCTGGAAAGGTACTGGTTGTTTTGCTGTTTGTGTGCATGTGACAAAAAGAGAGTGAGAGAGAGGGTAGAATTGGATTATGGTACTGGATGTATATATGAACAAGAGTGTGTGGAGGACTGTTTTTGTAGAGTAGACTAAGGTGATGGAGTGACTGTGTGGTGTGTGTCACTTTCTTTAAGCCAATCAGTGAGTCTTGGCACTCTGGTAAAAGTACGAAGAGTGGAGGCCGGAGGGACGCTTAGAATGAGCTATGAGAAAATCAAACAAAAGGAGACAGGGATAATGTTCTCAGCCATTTAAATGAAAGTGCCAAAAAATTTGGTCTGAAAAATGTGTAAATTGAAACGGCTGTACTTCAAGCCATTCATTTCCTGTGGTATCTGGGTAAATATTATGAACTCTACTCCAGAATACTGAGCACACTATCAATCATGACTAACACAAGCCAAGTTTGAGCTCACTTTTACTCCATTACCAACATAATTAGTTGGAGAATTATAGAGTATATACAATTATGTGTACGTGTGTGTGTGTACCGATGCCGTTATGCCCCTGGCAAGTTCTAAGGAAGATAAACATATTGCCTCAGTCCAGGATACTGAGCTCTACAACCAACAGGAAGGCGGTGAGCTAGTGCTGCATGTACAAACAAACAAACACACACTGTATATACATGTATATCCAATAGAGACTTCTCCAGCTCAGCAGGTGCTTAATGAAGTTTTAAGTACCATTACTCAGTATGTTTGTTCTTCATTTCTCCATTCTGGGTAAAGTATTTCTTAACTATAGAATAAACTTTATATTTGTTCTTATTTTTTTTAATGATTGATGCAATTTTTACCAACCCACTTTCCTGATGCACCCGTGGGTATATGTGCGTAACAAAACATGGTGACACTTTTGAAACAGATCAAGAAAGATGAAGTCATTTCAAGTATGTTTATTCTTTAAACATGTCATGGAACACTGATACAGTAATTGTCCATTTAACACAGTATCATTCACTTCAGCCTCTTTTTACTTCTATTATCTTGAAATCTCCCTACAGATCAGTAAAAAAATACACAGAAGTGTTCAGTGTTTAACCTACAGTTAATCTTCTGATCTACGGTATCTACTAAATCTACCAAACGTAAAAACTGCCACTATTTTAACATTTTAAAAACAAATGCAATGGCTTAGATGTCCCAAAAAGAGATTTTAAACCAATGCCAAAAAGTGTAATTTGCCTGTTTTGTCTTCACCTCACAGGTGCTGCCACTTTCACTATCATTATCTTATGAAACCATTAACTGTGAGTGTGAAACATCTGTTCCTCTTGTAGTGATTTTATTTTGTCAATTGTCAGGATTCAGGTGAGTGCAAACAGGAGAGAGCCCAGACGCAAGACACTAGAGAGGCGATGTCAAGTTCAGGGATTTTAATCCAAACAAAACAAGTAATAAAGCTTACAGGTTACGGAGATTGGTAAATCCAAAATGATTGAACAGGTAGTTCCAACTACAGGCCGAACACACGACACATGACATGAGACATGAGACAGTGCAACAACAAGCTACAATGACCAGACAAAGTGAAACAAGCGAGCATATATACACAGGATTAACGAGCTGGGAGGGGATACACAGGTGAGAGACATGAGACTAACGAGACACAGGCAGGCAGAGAGACAGCAGGGGAAAACAGAGAGACAGGCAGGCAGAGGGCTTCTGGAGTAACAGACAGAAAACAGCTTACTGAACACTAAACAGACATTAACTAAGACACAGAACTAAAATGCAGGGCTAAACCTAAGATACATGACAGGAAACAGCGACAGAAACTAACAGGTTGCAAAAAGGCCAAGAATCAAACAACAAAAACACAGAGGCCAACTAGAACAGGACAAACAGGCAAACTGAAAAATAAGCTTAATAATGAGGACAGAACAGACTAAAGCAGAATGATCAAAATCAGATTAAATAATGAAACCGGCAGAGAACATAAATTGACACCTAGCAGACAGACAGAACCCAAGCACGATGGTACTGAAACTAATACATCAGGCAGGAACAGAACTGAATAAGAACTGAGGCAGGCACCAAAATATCAGATCAGACCAGAACAACCACACAGAACAAGCATAGACCAACTCCACAAGACACAAACAGACAGGACCAAATCAACATGCAAACACACATCGAGAAAACTGGATACAAAGACAACAGACAGACAGGACTGAAACCCAAAACCCAACAGACTATATAACAGATACCAAACTGATTAAAAAGTACTCTCACAGCAAACTAAATTCAACAGAACAGATGACAGGACTAAAATGCAGATACAAAACCAAAACCTCAGAATCAATAACCAAAACCCAGAAACAGAGAAACAAGAATCAAAACAGAGAAGGCACGGCCAAAATAATATTACACAGACAACCTCAAGACAGGATCGTGACATTAATTCACAAAACATTTCAGCTTCCCCCCTTGCTTTCTGATATATTCTACTGTGCCTACAGTAAACATATTTAAGATCAGTTATGTCTTGAACTTGTTATGACAACCAATAAAAATCTAAACATCACCATATAGAAGAGATAATTCAGGTTTATTATTCATTGTTTTTGTAGTTAAGTCAACTTCTGAGATCTGTAAATGTGGTGACATCGCTTGAAAGAAGCCCAATGGGGCAAGAAAGACGAGCAGTCAGACAATCATACAGATTAAACTCCAGATAATTCAAAATTAAGGACAACGGTAAAATTATTATTACCCAAACATTTAATTGTAAGCACGCATCAGAACTTACAGAGTGACTCTCTGGTTTAATGTAAACTTACTCCACTTGCCATAGCTATACACACACACAGTTTTCCTGTACAATGAGGAATTATTATATATATTCTGGGTCTGCTCACTTCTGTTTTTATCTCTAAATAAAAGGTTTTTAATAATCTGGAAAAACTAGTGGCTTGTTTCCAGCCGGTCTGAGTCAGCCAATCGTTTTTCTTGCTCCATTTGACTGTAGCAATGTTGCTGTGTTCCCAGATATCAGTAATTATCTTGGTGAGTATGATGTTATCATAACTGATAAAAACAATGGCCAAAGCTATAAAAATGAGAAGAAAAAAATGATATATGTACACTCATAACCATCTCAGAAAATGATCATTACAGAAAATGATCAGAAAAGAGAAAAGATCAAGTGAGTGGCAGTTGTGTGGACAAAAATGCCTTGTTGATGTCAGAGGTCAGAGTAGAATGGGCAGACTGGTTAAGATGACAGAAAGGCAACAGAAAGTCAAATAACCACTTGTTACAACCAAGGTATGCAGAATACCATCTTTGAACGCACAATATGTCGCACCTTGAAGCAGATGGGCTATAGCAACAGGAGGCTACACCGGGTGCCACTCCTATCAGCTAAGATCAGGAAACGGAGGCTACAATTCACACAGGCTCACCAACATTTGCAACATTTGCGACATTAAGATGGTAGGGTCAGAATTTGGCATAAACAACATAAAAGCATGGATCCTTCTTACTTTCATGTATTGCTTTGTATCACGGTTCAGGATGGTGGTGTAATGGTGTGGGGGATATTTTCTTGGCACACTTATGGCCCCTTACAACCAATTGAGCATCGTTTAAACGCGACAGCCTACCTTAGTATTGTTGCTGACCATGTCCAACCCGTTACGACCACAGTGTACCATCTTCTGATGTCAAAAAGCTGAAATGGTCTAAAACTGGTCTCTTGAATATGGCAGTGAGTTCACTGTACTGCAATGGCCTCCACAGTCACCAGATCTCAATCTAATAGAGCACCTTTGGGATGTGGTGGACGGGACACTCGCATCATGGATGTGTAGCCGACAAATCTGCAGAAATGATGCTATCGTGTCAATATTGACCAAAGTCTCTGAAGAATATTTCCAACACCTTGTTGAAAGTATGCCACGAAGAATTAAGGCAGTTCTAAAAGCAAAAGGGGGTCCAACCCGGTACTAGCAAGGTGTACCTAATAAAGTGGCCAGTGAGTGTATGTGTGTCATGGGTAAGGGGGTACACGAAGAAATGAAGAACCCACCATACAGTCCTTCAACAACCAACCTATGATATGGTATGCCAAGTCATTTACCTGTAACTTTCATACAAGCCAACTCCTGTTCCTACTGGATACCACATACAACCCATAAATGTAAAATGTCTATATACATAGTATATGCACTTACCTGCCTAAAGCAACCATGAACTGACTGAAGGTTTGATTCCAAGCAACAACCAAGAGAGGCATGAGTATCAACTATCATAAATAAGAGAGCTCTCTGCAGGAGACGAGGCGAGGCAACGGGATGGATTTCTCTCCTCATTCTAATGCCTCCAACACTACCTGCCAGCTGGCCAGACAGAAGCCGAGACTTGTGGGATAGATTTATGTGTAGTGGTGGGTCTAAATTGGCCCCACATCAGGATGGCCTCTCACTAAGGAATTAATAATGATGGTTCCTGTTGGAGTGTGTGTGCAGGATACTGGCAGCCTTTATATGTCTGGCTTGCCCTCTCTAAGCTGTTCTCCGTCAGCAGTACCACACAGGCAGACACACACACAAAGGAGCACATAACCAGAAGCACTTGCAAAGACCAACACACATGCATGTATGCACACGAACACACACACATACACACACACAACCTCCTCATTCCCACTTGGCTCTGGATGAATCCACCGCAACACACAAAGAGGCTCAGGAGATAGAGCGTGATGACTAAAACTGCTTCTCATTCATCACTCTCTTTTCAACCCCCCCACCCCACTTTTTCACTCACCCATCATAAATACCACTGGTGCAAGGAAATCTATTTCCCCCATGTCCTCACACATGCACACTAAAATAGAGTCATTTCAATGCCTGTCTAAACAATCATTTTCATGTCTGAGGAGAGTTGGTTGATACTCGGTTGAAATGCCCTGCAAGCCAGTGGCTTCTAAGCTGAAACACCAGTATTGAGAATGTACACAAAGAGGTGTTAACTGGGACACGCTGGATGCTTTGAGGCACACTGACGATGTGCTTCCACTAGCAACAGCTTTTTAAGGCTTTCAAAACCACAGCTAAACTAGAAAACTGCCCCGCTGACCAAGACTTACCCATTATGGAAGCTTGAAGGCCCAATCTCTTATTGCTTATCACACCATTTTAGCTAAATTCATGTACATAAATAATTAGTGTTAGTCCCTATATTAAAAAACCTGTAAACCACTTATCTTATGGATGGCCGAACATTTTGATTACATTTGGATCACAGGTTATACTGTACCTATAAGGCAGGACCATTACAGTGTCCAAAATCATACCCATAAACTATTTCCTATATACGTCTATGAAGATTCTCAGTCATCCAGGTCATAGTTATCCAACGAAGGTTAAAATCAAGGGCAACTGGACTTGGTTGAAGATACTGGAAGACGTTTCGTCCCTCATCCAAAGGACTTCTTCAGTTCTGACTGACTGGCAGGGAAACTCAGCTATTTAACCTCAGTGGTATACAGTGGTTCTCAAACTGTTTCATAGCAAGGACTTAGGGGTCCTGACACAATTTAGACCACAGACCCCCATTTGTTAAGATTTTGTCCCAGGGTCCCCCCATCTGATAGGATTTTTGCTTTTAGATGTTTTATTATAGAAAGTGTATGAAATCCATGACCAAAATAGTGATACTACTATGTTACTTATGGGTGGAATTATAGAACTATGGTTAATATATTAAGTTTTAAATGTGCCATGCTTTCTTTTAAATTACAATTCTTTCAACTTTTTGCTGGGGACCCCCTGGAACCGCCTCAAGGACTTTGAGAACCACTGCTACAGTGAGGAAAATAAGTATTTGAACACCCTGCTATTTTGCAAGTTCTCCCACTTAGAAATCATGGAGGGGTCTGAAATTGTCATCGTAGGTGCATGTCCACTGTGAGAGACATAATCTAAACAAAAAAAACCAGAAATCACAATGTATGATTTTTTAACTATTTATTTGTATGATACAGCTGTAAATAAGTAAGTATTTGAACATCTGTGAAAATCAATGTTAATATTTGGTACAGTAGCCTTTGTTTGCAATTACAGAGGTCAAACGTTTCCTGTAGTTCTTCACCAGGTTTGCACACACTGCAGGAGGGATTTTGGCCCACTCCTCCACACAGATCTTCTCTAGATCAGTCAGGTTTCTGGGCTGTCGCTGAGAAACACGGAGTTTGAGCTCCCTCCAAAGATTCTCTATTGGGTTTAGGTCTGGAGACTGGCTAGGCCACGCCAGAACCTTGATATGCTTCTTACCGAGCCACTCCTTGGTTATCCTGGCTGTGTGCTTCGGGTCATTGTCATGTTGGAAGACCCGGCCTCGACCCATCTTCAATGCTCTAACTGAGGGAAGGAGGTTGTTCCCCAAAATCTCGCAATACATGGCCCTGGTCATCCTCTCCTTAATACAGTGCAGTCGCCCTGTCCCATGTGCTGAAAAACACCCCCAAAGCATGATGCTACCACCCCCATGCTTCACAGTAGGGATGGTGTTCTTGGGATGGTACTCATCATTCTTCTTCCTCCAAACACGGTTAGTGGAATTATGACCAAAAAGTTCTATTTCGGTCTCATCTGACCACATGACTTTCTCCCATGACTCCTCTGGATCATCCAAATGGTCATTGGCAAACTTAAGACGGGCCTTGACATGTGCTGGTTTAAGCAGGGGAACCTTGCGTGCCATGCGTGATTTCAAACCATGACGTCTTAGTGTATTACCAACAGTAACCTTGGAAACGGTGGTCCCAGCCCTTTTCAGGTCATTGACCAGCTCCTCCCGTGTAGTTCTGGGCTGATTTCTCACCTTTCTTAGGATCATTGAGACCCCACGAGGTGAGATCTTGCAT
>NC_060164.1:21200003-21201086 GCF_021292245.1 Micropterus dolomieu
CGGGAGCAGAGTGACTGGGGGAAAAGCGTACAGACGTAGCCTTGGCCACGAATGTACCATGGCGTCCAGACCCAACGGGGCTGGAGGAACGAGAGAAAACCATAGCAGGCAGTGCGTAGTCTCTTGAGACGCAAACAGATCCACGTCTATGGGGCCGAACTCTTCGCACAAGAGCTCCACCACTTCGGGGTGAAGTCTCCATTCCCCGGGCCTCAGCCCCTGCCTCGAGAGCAGGTCTGCTCCCTGATTCTGCGTCCCCGGGAGATACATCGCCCTGAGCGATAGTAACCTCTGCTGGGACCACAGGAGGATCTGACACGCCAGTCTGTACAGAGGGCGCGAGCGCAGACCGCCCTGGTGATTCAGATAGGCCACCACCGCTGTGTTGTCGGAACGAACCGGGACGTGGTGGCCTTGGAGATCGGGCAGGAAACTCCTTAGAGCCTGGAACACCGCCAACAGTTCGAGACAGTTGATATGTCAGAGACCGGTTAGAACCCGCAGATCCAAAATAGGGCGCAGCCCTCCGTCCTTCTTGGGGACTATGAAGTTCCGGCTGTAGAACCGGCGTCTCTGTCTGGGGGGGAGACACGTTCCATGGCCCCTGTCCTCAGCAGAGTACGAACTTCCTGTCCCAACACCGGACCTTGCTCCGGGCGGACCACAGTCCAAACCACCTCGTTGAACTTTGGAGGGCGGGTTTTGAATTGTAGTCGAAACCCATGTATGGCAGTGCGCAGGACCCACGGAGAAATGTTCGTCAGGCTCCGCCAAGCCTCTGCAAAGTCTGCCAACGGAACCAGCCCCTCGGGGCTGTTGGTCGGTGTCTCGTGTGATCTTCTGGTGGACCCCTGAAGCCCCAGAACGGCAGGGGTGAGCCGCCGAAGATCCACGGTGAGTGAGTCTGAACGCCGCCTGACTGCAGACCCTCGGGGCAGGTAGTACGTCGTGGACTCGATGGTGGTAGGTGCGTCCTGAACGTGTAAACGGCGGGATAACATCACCCGTTGCCACGGCGGAGGGGACCTCGATCGGCCTCCGGGGGGGGGGGGGGGGGGGGGGGGGGGGGGGGGGGGGGGGGGG
>NC_060164.1:21201106-21222832 GCF_021292245.1 Micropterus dolomieu
ACGGACATGGTCGGTGTCTCGTGAGGGGAGAAAGACTCCCCTACCCCGGTCTTCCCTGAGCTCCGTCGGGACTGGATGACGGTCCTCAGATCGTGTCTCTCAGAAGGCTGAGGGTGAGAGCGCCGTCTCGCTGCCCCAGCTCCTCGGGGGGGCCCCCGAGAAGCGACACTCTGCTTCCTCTCCTCTCCATAGGAGCTCGTAGAGGGAAGGGACCTACGCCTGGCAGCCTCAGCTGATTTGGGTCCAGACCGGCGAGGGAGGTACGGGCGGAACGCTTCGCCCTGCGTCTAACGCTCCATGGTTCTGCGAAGCTCCGCCAGATCTTCCTCAGAGGGACCCCCCCTCTGAACCATCTCCTGCCATCTCCTGTAGCAGGTCGGCTTGGTAGGCTTGAAGCACCACCATGGTGTGCAAGCTCGCACCTGCCTGGCCCGCTGCCCGGCCCCGGCTTAGAGGGTAACGCCGGCTTCTCCAGGGAGGACGCAAGTCGAGGCGAGAGATAGCTCGCAAGCGCATCCTCCACCCGAGGCATCCTCCCATAACCACGGTCCCTAACCCCCATCACATTACTGTAATTCAGTGATAGGGGTGTGGAAAGCCGTGTAGAGAAGGGTCTGCCCCATGATTACTCAGTTCATCATGTAAATCAGGAAAGAATGGCAGAGACCGGCGTGGAGGTGGCGCGTGCTGCTTAAGAAATCTTTCATCAAGCTTACCACTAGCCTGTGGTGTCTGCTCCTCCTGTGGCCAGTTGATGTTGAGCTTAGCCACGGCTCTAGTCACCACCTCCAGCAGCACGTCATAGTCGGGCGCCGCCAGATGACGCCGCCCCGACACCCAGAAGTCATCGTCCACTATGCTGAGCACGTCCGCCTCCTCGGAGTCGGATTGCTGCAGTGTCTCCGGATCCAAACCGCGAGCGGGAGAAGCCGAGAACGGGCTCCCGAACGAGGAAAGGAAGCGTCGGAGTCAGCGGATGAAGGTCGGAAAAAAGCCTCAGCCGTCCCGAAATCCTCCGACAGATCACACTGTGAACCCCATGAGTGAAGCCGCCGGGCCGCCTCAGCGGCCGCAGGGCCCACGCCACGGGGAGAACACATCCGGCCATCCTCGGAAAAGAAAGCCATGCTGTACCTCAGTACCCGCACGGAAAGGGCTTCGCAACGGGCGCAGGCAGCCCCCTCGAGAGCTGCCCGGGCGTGCTCCATCCCCTAACATGAGACACACATCTCATGAGAATCTCCATCCGTGATGTACCGAGGGCAAGGAAAAAACACACCTTCTGTACATCTGGTTGCCGGACATGCTGGTAGACTTCTTTTTCAGGTAAGACACACTGCTTGTAGGACTGGAGCTTTCTTCAAACAACATACAGAGCGCCTGCTGAATAGAAAAAAGCTAATGATGAGTGTGTACAGGTGTGCTTTATACTCCTCCGGTTATTCCGTCACACCTTACCGTTCTAGCAACAAGCCAATAGGATTGGAGTGATTTCATTCACGTTCAGACCTGCTACGCCTAGAGGCGTTCTCTTAGTGTCATAACCGACGCAGTTCGAGTTCCCTCGAAGGGGAACTTGGAGTTTTGATGAGGAGTTCAGAGAAACGGTATCAGGCCTGTAACGGTGAGGTTTTACCCTGTAAAGTTAGCTGGGGCATCTTTCGGGGAGTCTTAGTAGCGTCCTTTGGGCTTTGCCACTGGTAGATTTACGAGTTATGCTGAGATTGTTTATATTCTTTCGTGGGAAAGTATCAAAAAACAGGCAGTTATGTAATAATTTTCTTAAACTTTCCAAATGATCTTATGAACCATTAACAACTCATACATAAATGGTTTGTCATTAAAATAATACTTTGAACCGATCATATATGAAGAAAATACAATTATTAAGCACATTATAGATGAGCTTATTAATAGAGAATACAACATGTATAACTATGTTTTTAAATGACTTACTAATGTGTACTAATGTATGAATAATGCTTTATAACTGATGAATTCCTTATTTACTAATGCTTAACTAATGCTTTATAGTGTGTAGTTATTATAAAGTGCTACCAAAAATCGCAATTTGATTATTTCCAAAATTGTTCAGCCCTATTATATAGCTACAAAGTAGGCAGAATGATAGACTTTTACACTGGAGACTGCTGTTCATTTCCTGTTTCCTACCAACAGTGGACTTGGGTTTCTTTTAACAACGACTGCTGTCTTTCCATAACCGAGTTGTTTTTTGTGCCTAAATCTAACCAGCGTTGTAAAATCAGAACACGTTTATTTTTGTCATAATGATGGGCAAATACAAATCAAGCATTTTGTCATTTAATTTGGACTTTTCACATAAACTACCCAGCAGTATAAATAAAGTTCAAAAGAGCTTCACCTCCACTGGCTACAAGATTAAAAAGCTGCTTATAATAATGAAAATATTACATTATATCATAATATAACACACTGAAACAGGGAATCTCCATAATAGGGATCTGCCCTTTTGACACTTTTGAATGCCAAACATTTGAATGCAGGACTTTTACTTATAACAGAATATTTCTACAGTGTGGTATTGCTACTTTTACTCAAGTAAAGGATGTGACTACTTTACACCTCTGCTCACATGTGCTCCTTGGTTGTTTTCCCTCCTATTCATCCACACAGCGAGGTATTCATCAATTAGTTATCTATCCATCCATCCATTTGTTATATGGCCTACCCTGTCCATAGCTGCAGGGACCTACTGTAGAACTTATCCCATCATGTACTGGGCAAGAGGAGCATCACACTGTGGACCTCAGTGGACAAAATGTGCAGAGGAGTAGACAATTCATATCCATTGCATTTACACTTATATAATTTAATACAACGATGGACTATTTTCTCTAATATATACAGTAATCTGTAAACTGTGGAAACTTTCCCAGAAACAGAAAACGAAGATTTATTCAAACAAAGCACTGGTTCATCAACATCTTTAAACTATTGATTCTGAATGTATAGAACATCAACTCCCTAAATCATACATTAGTCTTACATTTGCACACTCCATTTACTGATCATGCAGTGGTTTTACATTAAGAATTCATTGAGTGGGAAAAGATTTGACCCACACTTGCCCTACAGCCATTATGTCGATAAAGACAATATTACCTCTAAAAGAACATGTAGTCCCAGTGCTGTTGCTGATGCCATCGCCTTAAATCTTATATTAATTTTACAGATGTGAAACATTCCCGTTTTCAGTGTAGTCGAATTACTTGTAGGCTCTTTAAGGTGGTTAGGATAGGAGGGTGGTAAAATATAATTCTCCATGTTAATAAATGTCTCCGCTCAATTTTTATTGCAATTGTTAAAAGTAAGGCAAGATAACAGCAATTAAAAATCTCATGTAAGTAATTTCTATATTTTTCAATGAAATGTTTAATCATTTTCAGTCAATTCAGATGGCAAAATTGACAGTCGCTGGCTAGAAATGAGATGCCTACTTTTGTTTACCCCTGTCTGAAATCAAGGACCCAAAAATGACTAGCAATTTTGAGTGGTAAATGCGCCTCTGTTATAATTAACTGCTTTTGGCGTGAGAAGCGCAAGGAGACTGCAAGTGAGGGAGAGAAAAGAGAGACTGGGACAAAGAGATGTTGAATATATACAAATACTGTTAATAGTATTTCTTACACTTTGCCATATAGGGGTCTGCAGTGTGTACTAAGGATTAAAAATGTCTTTATACCAGTGCCCCTTAAACTATTTTTGAGCATTACTGTTCTCTGTAATTTAAGTGAATCCCATTTGGAGATAGTGAGAGAAGAGTAAACCTGAAATAAGGAAACAGGATTTACCCTCTGCTGATGTTCTAGCGCTTGATTGCTATGACCGTGGAAAGTCAAAGTGAGGACAATAACAGACTACACATCCTCCAAGGAGCTGTCAGGAGAATATGAGAATAGTAATACTAACATATCATGGACTGTAGATAGTCATTAAACTGAGAGCCATGTCAAACGAACAAGGTAATTGACGTGACTCAGGCAGAAAAGGTTGTTTTCTAAGCGTCAGGTTGGCTTAAAGAGAAGATATATATTTAGAAAAAGGTTCATCGAAAAGGTCTAACCAACAAAATATTATGAAAAAAGCTTAAAGTAGTGCATTTAAAAATGTGTCAAGTCCAAAAATCTATATCTCTCTTCCCCTCTGACATGACTAACACAGTCATCACAGAAAGGAGGGCCAAGGTGAGACACCACAGGTGAAAATGATTGTGGCTGCATAGAATAGTTTTGACTGACCATTGTGCAGGAACTTTGCATCTATACTGTAAGTCTGTTAGTTTCACTGAAAGATCCAACAAAACAATGTTAAAAAGTGACTATTTCTTTTGGAACTAATAGGCTCTTTTCTACAAAAACCTGGGTTGTATCTATAGCCAAAAAATCCTCTTACGCTGCTTGCTACCACACGCTCTGTTTGGAAAAAAAAGGTAACAATCCCAGGTTTTGTCATGTACATTCACGTTATTCCAAACTTTAACTGTGTAAGAATAAAGTTAGTAACCAAGTAATTTTACTCTTATGGGTCTCCTGGTTTCTGGTTATAAATTATATATAAATGTGTTAATCAAAAACTTTAATCAAGCAATGAGTACTTTGGTGTTAAGTGTATGGCAAGTAGGCTCACATGGTAATTCTGTTTATGGGTGTATATTTCTACCAAAAGAAAAAAAATGTATGTATAAATGGACTTAATTGGACGTAAGGGTCAACCTGAATGTTTCCAGCAAAACTTTTGTTTGTCATTGCAAAGACAAGACAACAACTTCTCAGTGTCTTTTCCACATCCAGTCCTCATTGACAAATGCCCAGGTAGAGATAAAAATAACTGAAAGACACTGGACACTTTTTAAAATTGTATTTTTTATGAAAGAGCTCTTCTTATTCAAGCTTTTCTCCTCCCTGTATAAGGTCACCAATGAGCAGATGAGAAGATGAGCTCTCCAGTCATGTTCTGCGTTGTCTCTCCTGGACTCTGGAGGGTCAATATATTCTTACTGTGTTTGCCCGCTCGGCCTGGCACCATGGCCTCTCTTTTTCAATAAGTCAGTGTTAATGCCATTTTTGGTACTTTTATATAAAATCACGCTCCAGCCGGGTACACACATCCACAGAAATAGCAAGGGATCTGCGCTCAATATCTTTGTCAGATAGTATTGTAATTGTGTGGGGCTAAGGTGGCAGGAGCAGAGCGCATTGGTTTGGATATTGCCTGGTTAGATTTCCCTTGAGCCTGATGCAGTGTAAGTAGTCTCTCTAGGTCTCTCTCTCTCTCTCTCTCTCTCTCTCTCTCTCTCACACACACAACTGCCTGTCCCCTCCTTATGCTTCTCTCTTGCAGTCTTACCATCTCCCTCTCCCACAAATCAGATGCAATATTTTTAACACAAGAACATTTGTAAATGCACACACTATAGAAGGGGCACATGTGGTACACTATTACTAATTTGTAATTATGCAACAAGTCCTCAAAAAAGGATGTTTGCCAGTGCCTTCCAAAAGACACCTACGACCATTACAACAATGATTTACATGAGCACTTTCTGATCTCCCACCTACAGTACAGTATATGGTTATAAGTTTAGGCAACTAAAACTACTTGGTTAAGGTTACGGAAAAACCTTGGCCATGGTTAAAAAAAAATATTAAAAAACACTAGTTCAGTACTAAAGTTCATTCTTATCAAGAGTTAAATGAGAAGATTGATAAGTTAACATAATTAAATAGTCTAGCACATAACCCTCTGTAAAACCCAAACTTGTCCAGTCAAGTTTGTCTTTGTCCGTTTCCAGTCTTTATGCTAACCTAAGCGAACCGTTTGCCGGCTGTGTTTCATAGTTACCTCACAGAGATGAGAGTGGTATTGTTCTTCTCATCTAACTTGCAACAAGAAAGCGAACAAGCATATTTCCGAATAGACTGTGGTCTTTGTTCAAACAAACCAATGTTGACTGCTGGTAAGAGATGACATGTGAGCCACTGTCCTTGCTATCAAAGTCAAACACTGAAAGCCTGACCATTCACCTGACCTCGTCGCCAAGAGATTTGACCCATGCTGTCTTTTTCTCTGATGAGGACAGTCCTGCATCAGATAAATGCCACCCTTATTACAGGCCTGTAATGACTTGTCAGATTGAACCAATGAATTAGAGCCCATGGCAACATGAAATAGCTAGAGGAGGAGAGACAGCATTGGCAGAGATCAACAAAGAACACGGCCAAAAGAAGAAAAGGATGGGATGTTCAGTGTTTGAAGGTTATGAAGCAGACAGTGTCCCTTCAATCCCTTCTCACACCATACCATATTATTTTCTTTGTCCATTTGCTGGTGGTTCTTTCCCCTTCTCTCTGTCTCCATTCCTACTTCTCTCCTTTCTCTCTGCCTGTCTGTTCATTTACACTTGGCTGGAAACCGAACGGCTGGGCCTTAATTTTCCCACTGCAGCCTGGGCCAGCTAGCTAGACACACAGGGCCATTTTAGGGAATAGGATTAAGGAGGGAAAAGTTCAGAAGTACAGGAGAGGAGTAAGACAGCGAGTGACAGCAAGAGGGAGAAAGCACAGAAAGAGGGATTATGAAAAAGAGATGGAATGTGTGGGAAGGAGTCTGACACGTCATTTCATGTTCTTTTGCAGAAGGTGAAAAATGTTTTGCAAAGATGGGAGAGTCAGACAGATTGGCTTTAAGTGCCTTCTCTGTATACGGTTTGTGCTGTAAATATGGAGGTGATGAAAAAGTCAGCGTTCTTGGCTGCTAGTCAGATTTAAACTATGCAGCTGCATACTTCCATTTTGACAGAGGCCGGATATTTGAAAAGGTCACTTGTTGATGGACCTCAAGTTTCAACTGACAAAGGGCTAATTTACAAAGGGCTAAGGAAAATCTAGCTAATGCATCTTTATGGCATCTATAAAAGGTGGTGGATGATGGTTGTAGTTTGAGGTCTTTGCACACGGGGGGATGTGTGTACATGCACATTTAAATGACGACCTCCTGTCATAAAATGGTCCATTGTGATGAACTTTGAAGCATCTGTCTGACATTTGCCCAGCATTCCCATGTGATGGTAAACAAGGATGGATAGCATCCAGAGCTGAACATAATAACAGCTGATGACTATCATCTTTCTTGGTGTTGTGCAAAAGATGTGTCTTTCTGTTGTGTAATCTGTCAAACTATTGTATTTTTTTTCTTGGGAAGGGCACTGAAAAGAGTTCAATCTAACTCATCAATAATGAGAAAACCATCAAAAAACTGTCTTCCACTGACACTATATCAAAATTGAAATTGAGGCGATACAATTAAATACTGAGAGCTTCATTAAAAATATTCATTCAACTATAGAAATAATCTAAAGACACAATCAAAACAATAATTGTGTTTTGTGTCGTTAACAAACCAGCCATTCACTCACAAATATAAAAACTAAATAAGAAACAAAGTGTCTATGGAAGTCCTGAGAGGCAAGTGAGAAACAAAATCTGATGAGTTTGATATAAATTGTTTTCTCTCCTGTGTTTATGACTTATTAAGAACAGGTGAAAAAATGTTTTGCCTGGATAATTTTTCCAAGTTACTTTTTATTTTCATCTGTTTTCACAAAAAGCAGATGAAATTATTTTTTTTGTCAGGATCAGTGTTTGTTGTCGTGATGCTCATTTTTGCCAAAAGAGGCAGAAGAGTTTTCCTGTAATATCCACATATCCTTTTCTCATGCACCTTCATCAGCTTCAGTATCTTAGTAGACCAGCTAAGGTGTGTACAGCAGAGCAATGATGATAATATCTCATGCAGCTATCATCATTAGATAAGCAACTGCACCGACGCTGCACATTTAAATAACAACAAACAGGCTTGTAAGTCTCATCTTTTAATAACATGGTAAATTATGAGAGAATCATAACCAGCTCCTCGGTCCAACCAGTTTTCCATCGTCTCTTTGAAACTCCCAGAGGACACACACAAAAGATGCACAATGAAGTCTATGACTAGACGGGACTCAGCCGGTGAGTTTGAAGTGTCTAAGAATAGCAGCGGCAGTGCTTAGTTTGTGCCGGCACCTCTAAAGTGCGCTCCGTCACTTCACTGCCCTTCTACACAAATAAAATCCAAGATTTCATCTAGCCTAATAGGGTAAGTCTAATGGATTTCCTTATTTACTATTTGATTTGGTAGCTAATAATGGTTTCTGTTCGCCCTTTAAAACAATGTGCAGGTATGCCATGTGTTTTAAATAGCCTAATTATTTATTTGATCATAAATTATTAATTAATTATTTTTGGCGGGCAGCACATTTCACACGCTCCAGCACCTAATAATGTACAAATTAAGCACTGAGCAGCAGTGATATGGAGGATTGTAGGGCCCTTGTTTATCAGATGTAAATGTCATTAAATGTAAGTATTCACATACATAGCCTACTGTCAGGAACATAAAATTCAAGAGGACATCTCAGAAGAAGCAGCAGCACCATCACAAACCAGAGGCAATGTACTGGTTTAAATGTTGAAACATCTCCAAGAGATGCATGAAAAAGGAGACCTATGCAACATTTCTCTGGACCTTTACATCCAAATGAGTTTTGTGTTTCACAGACAAAAAGTAGAAACACCAATCTTTTTTAATGCTAATGTTGCTCCATGTCTGCTACCAACACTCTAGCCATGCGAGCCATATCAAGGTTTGGATTAGGACCTCCTATCACTCCCACACAGACTGACAGGTCTTCTAATTGAAGGGCTGTCATCAAATAACATTAGAATTATTAAAGTTTTCTGTAAGAGTATAGTTTGTAAACAATTAAAAACAGGCCTATATGATAAGTTATGGTGGAGAAGGAATCCCTTGGTCCTATGATAAAAATGGAACATTGTAAGATTAAGGTAAAGTGGTAAGGGCTAACTTCACAGTTCTTAAATAACAAAGGGAGATGAATGTTTCTAATGCAGTCTGAATGGTAAAAATCTGTTCAGCCACTGTGGACATATCAATGTCTAAAGTCAAGAAAACTGTCTTGCCTGCTAATTTGAGGGTATGGGTTTCAAGGAGTATAACATCGGTAAGCTTATAGATAGGTAGGTGTCGGTGGTTGATTTCAACATATAAAAAACATAGAAACATACATTGAAAATCTGACATAGGGAAAAAGCATTGCTGCAAACATAAAACTCTTTGACAGGTCTCCTTAATGAGTCATATTAAAAGGATATTGAGCTGGGGAACATAGATACGCTCCAGTTGAGAAGCACACACAATGGGTGTAGAATATAGCTGAAATGTACTTAGTCAAAAATAGTTAAGGGGTCTTTTAAACTAAATCTAACTTTATACAAAATGTAAATCAATATTCCCCCTTCGAGAGGCTTCAAATCACTGCATGAAGAAGATGCTGAAGGAGACCAGGCCAGAGATCCAAGATAAACATTCTTATTCTGGGAAACTCAATTCCTAGTCCTGTGGGTCCACAGTCCAAATGAGTATGCACAGATCAACAGTGTGCTCAACAGAGCAAACAGTGACTCACTTACACCTACATGTCAGTTACCTTCGTTCCGACACGTTTATGCAGTTCATGTGTGACAGGGAAGCAAGGCATTGTTGCTGTAGAACAACCTCTATCTCCAAGAGGGTTAGCAAGTATAGTGTGGGCGTGAAACAGATGAGGGGCAGCGGTGAAGTTTGTGTAGAACATTTAGCAGTGCATCTCATATCCCAATCAATATGAAACTTGCACAGGTCAAACTGTTGTCAGGAGATATTTATATAATCAGTCGAGCAGAGAAACACTCAACCTGTGCTGTTAATTCCCATAAAACATCTATGATATCTCTTATGGTGAACAAGGAAGCGTGTGTGATGTGGTAAGTGTCGTGATATCCATCTGGACTTCCTTTATGAGCACTTTGAGGAAGCTGACCGTGTCCCTGTTCCTACTTCCCTATCAGGTATTACTGCTGTGGCCAAACACAAGAACCAGAATGTCCTATAAAAGATCATATCCTCCACTGGGAAATGATTATGTAGCAATCTGTACTGTGTCTGTCAGAGTCAAAACAGACAATGTTAGAGTTAAAGGCACTCAAAAGTGAACTACTTCCAAGTCACTGTGGTAATGGGCAAATAAAACTCTAAAGCAAAAACAGGAGTTCTTGTGAATGTTTTCAGGCTCTAGGGTGGAATCATACAGATGGAGGAAAAGAGAGCAAGTGCTTGCCTAATATTTCAACTGGTGATTTAATGTGTGCATAATGAAAAATAATATATCCCTCATAAATATCTGCTGGGTAGATTTGGTGTCATGTGCCCCAAGTGTGCACTGCATCATAATATTGTAGTGCCAGGGTAGTAAATGGCTGGCACAGCAGAGCATGGCCTGCCTGCCTCATTCTACGTCTTTCTACGGTTTCTCTGTGCCCATTTTATAGCAGCAGCACTTAAAACACTGACATGCCATAATTCTACACTTTCTGCAGCCAAAAGCTGTAACAGTGATAGTCTAGAAAAGGTGCAGGCGGAGCTGAGAAAAGTGTAAAGAGGGGAGGTAAAATATGTAAAAAATCAAAGAAAAGACAAAAAGTGTGTGTGTCTGTGCACACATGTGTTGTACATTTGTTTTACATCCAAATGGCTTTGTTATGAGTCATTGCCTGAGGCGGAACAAATTACTGTAAATGGAACTATTAGGGAAACATGGAGGGTGAAAGGAGGAATTCAAATTAAAGTGTTGCTCGCTAGCCACTTATTTTCTCTCCATCTGCATAATTACGGTTAGGACACCAAGCAGTCGTGTGTGTGTTTATGGTCCTGGGAGTGTGTGTGTGTGTGTGTATCCAACCGAATATCAGAGGTCGCACAGGTTTCCTTTGATTTGCCAAGGTTATAAACACCAACTATGTTTCCCCCCATAATCAGCATACACACAACAAGCTGTTTAAATCATAAAGAACTTGTGTACATGACAGATGAGCAAAGGAGGGGAGCTGGTACATCTACACAAGGCACTCTATACTGTTTAGTGCCTTGTTCATCCACACACACACACAGATACAGAGCCACAGAACTAAAAGCAGTGACCGTATTCAAGTTACAAAAACTGCCACTGTCAGGTGGCTTTATCATAGATGGTAGCTCATTGAAGAGTGACTATGTATGTGAATGTGGATGTGATTCTGTATTGCCGTATGTGCACATGTCTGCAGTGTTTGTTCATGGGTGTGATGATTTTAATCAAAGTTGAATGAGGCTCTTTCTTGTTTCAGCAGTCAGATTCACCTCTGATCTTTCCATGACCTCTCACCTATATTTCTAAAAGGGTAATACGCTACACTGAGACTCTATATGCGTTGATGTTCAAAATAATGACTTCTGCAAATCCTCATTTGCTAAAATGTGTGATATTGTGAAGCTGAATACAATGCAAAAAGCATAAAACACGGCAGCCATAGATAACCTTGGAGATTTATGCATCTGTTTTCTGTAGGGAATGCAAAGAATAAAGAACACACGTGTGTTCAGTCAACCTTTTCTGATTAAATAAAGGTTAAAAAATATGCGCACATACAGAGTTTGCCATGCCTGCCTGTACACATATAATCCTATAGTCAAGAAAGCAAACACACACACACACACACACACACACACACACACACAATTCAAGTCAAAGCTGCAGCGTATGCAGGGTGAGCCCACAGAAGTGGAAAGAGCTCTAGACAGGAGGGAAATGAGGAGTATACTGTATATCAATACTACTCTACGATCGTAGAAGCATACATTTTTTGTGGATGCACAGACAACTCTATGGCCCGCTGGTTTGAAACCTAAAGTCAATTATTCCAATGAAAAATGTTTTGACATTAATAGACCAATGCTTCTGGTGGCCGTCGGCTCTACAGACTGAGGGATGACCAGTGCTTTTGGGTTTGTCCAAACTTGTGAACTGAGCATTAAGTTTAGAGCTGAAAAGTTATTTATTAATTGACTGTCAATCAAAAGGAAATTAATTGATAATTGTTTTAGTCAAGGAAAGATGCCAAACATTTGTAAATCTGAGGATTTGCTCCTTTTATCTGTTTTATATAACTGTAAATTGACTATCTTTAGGTTTTGGATGGTTTGTTGGCAGTGATGAAAGATATATCAGTCTCATGATAATAAAGTGTCAAAAGTAAAACTCATTATGCAGAATCACCCATTGCAGAATAATGCATTAATATTATGGGACATTAAAGTGAAATGTAAGCATCACTTCAATGTTGCATTTCAATGGATCAATAAAGTATATCTTATCTTAACCTATACTACTACATCATAATTTATTTTTTAATAATAGTTTGTATTGAGTAAAAAGTACAATATTTGCCTTTAAAATAGAGTGCAGTAACAGAAAATGTAATTAACCAAAATATATGTACTTAGTTACTTTTAATTAATGTCGGTTGAACCAAACCATTTTAGGAATGACATTTTTTATACTTACCAAACGCAGTATTACTTTAAACAGCACTATGCCAGAAAAATAATTCCACAGTTATAGAATAGAAATCTGAAGTAAGTACAGGGTGAATCAATATTTTTATTCTGATTAACAGAATATGATGCAGAAGATCTTTCATCAACAAAAAAACCCTCTTAGTGACAGTCCTTGAATTTACAGTAAGGAGGATGTTAGCGTTCGGTACTTCGTCCCTCCCAACCTACCACAGTCCTCCGAAGTGTATGTTACCATCTTTGCATCTCATCATTAAGCTTAACTTTGATGCACTGTAACCATTTTGCATTTTTATTTTCAGAATGCCGCTACATCACTGCTAGATACGTCCTGATATTTAGCATCGGCATGCTTGTCTGCAAAAGACTACAGGATAGGTCAGTTGTGGAGTAAACTTATTATTATTTACTGTTTCCTAATATACAAGAATGTAGCCGCAGGTATGAACTGAATGAAACAATAAATCAAGGAGTCAGCCAGCAGTGAGTAACACTAGGCGTCCCTCATTAGCTGCAGTAGTAGTAGCGGCTGGCAGACTGGTGCTGCATCAGAGCCATTCCATCCCGGGGTCAGTCTGGAGGATAATCAAAAGCTGTAATTATATCAGGAATGTCCCTCAAGCACAGCGACTGGCAGTACTCACTGACCAGTATCAGACACAGAACAAGACTTACAGATAGAGACAATGAGAAAGAGAAGGAATATAAAGTTTTAAAAATTGAATAAACATAAAATTGAAAAAATTTAAATAAAATAAAATCAGATTCTTGAGCTGCTGCTAGAGAAAAGCCCTGCTCTTGCAATAATGAATTAGCAATGTGGGAGGAATAGAACGACTAAAGTGGAGAGACAAAAAAATAAATGAGACACTGACAGATGAAAACATACAACAGATATAACGTAGCTGTGAAGAGAAAATAAGAATATTAAGAGAGTGAAGGAGTGACAAGGAGACTGACTTGAGCTTGGGGGGGAGGTGAAGAGAGGGGGTTCAATCATGTGGAATTGCAAAAAGACCTTTCAACAAACTGGCTTTAATCTTCTGACAATGCAACAAACTAGTCTTGATGTGAAACTTCTTGAGGAGCAGGGGCCCCTGACTCTAATAACTCCCCTCTGTGAACATGCTAAATCTTTAATGGAGGGCAAGTTCAGCCCAAAACTTCTCTCCTGTAGCACGCACATAACAGGCCTGGTTATGAGGCATGGGAAAATGAAAGGAAAATGACACCTGTTCTGAAGAAAGCTTAGCGGGAAGACGCCAATTGTTTGCATGTGATTTCAGATATTATCCTGTATTTATAGCACATACTTCAATAGCACATACTTCAAACCTACACGTATACACATATACATGTGTAGACACTCATTCACTCAGTATCATTAACGTGATACGTGCAGAGAATTATATCATGAGCTAATTGCAAAATCCTCATTTATATTCAGTCCCTCTGGCAACCGTTGCCTCTAAATATTTATTAAGTAATTAAAATAAAAGTTAAAAAGACTCTAAAGCTTGAGGTCCTGTGTTGTTATTGTGGATAAAAAGCACAGTTCAGTTACAATTAATTCTGTTTAATATCCAAAGCTCAAACCAACGCTGTCTCAAATTCATCTGGGGAGTAAAGTTCTCCTTAAAAAGAGCTATCACGAAGCCATTGAATGTCTTACTAACTGCTGATGCTGCCACTGTTGCTACCATGTTTACCATCTTAATTTAGCGTGTTAGCATGCTAACATTTGCTTACTAGCGCCAAACACAAAGTACAGCTGAGCATGGTGGGAATGTCAGTTTAGCAAGTATTTGGTCATAAGCTAGTAAAATTTTTGAACTAATGCTGGTGCAACATGAACGTTAAGGGATCACTAAAGCAATCTCTTGAAAAGTTGTGGAGATATCAGTCAGTTCACTCTGGACCAAAGTATTGAACCAACCAACCGACACAAACCCCAGGAACAGTTCTGGACTGTGAGGCAATTTTGGTGTAGTGGCCACACTTTGTATTGCAACTTCTGGCAGCATCACGTCACTGGCCTAAAAAGCATTTATCCTGTCAAAATCATTGGAGTATTAGTGGCTGTAATACAATTATAACATTTTTGGGACGTCACAAATATCCTGAAATGACTCAGCTCAAACACATTTGGCAAATCTAGAGGAATTGTATGATTAAATCACTTGTTCCCATTCATTTCAAGCCAGCAGGAAGACGGCCAGCTTGGACAAAATCTCATACACGCATGCTCTTAACCGCCTCAGCTGGAAAAGGACTGCAGTGCTAAAACTATATGGGTCTAAAAGCGCGAGGAAGCTAGAGAAGTCTTTTTCGTTCTATGCATCAAGTGAGCACATTTTAATGGAATGAATGAGGCGCCATCTTTGAAAGAGGTATCCAGTTCTCCTTACTAAATGTATGGATTCACTTTACCATCCCTGCAGCCACGCAGACAGCATGGCTAAAACCGATAACAGCAGGCATTCTGTATACATGCTAGGTACTGTAAACTGCCAGGAACAGCCAAAGGGTGTTTGATGGCATACTCCATGAATATATGCTCTCTATTTGAGATGACAATGTGCAAAGACACTTTATGCCTAATCATCAAACTTACTACTTTAATATACCAAAAATCCGCTGACCTATAAGAGATAATATCCTTTTTACTTATTTCTGCTCACTTCACTTGTTTATTGTAATTTGTCGGCTATATTGCTGTATATTTTGTTTCGGACCACTCTGTATGCTTTGCTGAGAGGCCACTTTTCCACCAGTCAATAAAATGTTGAGCATGAGTCATCCAGGACAGTGTGTTATTTCTCTGTCATGTTTAATTGCTTCCATCATGACCCAACACACAGCAGGCACAGTACTGTGCAATGGGCAGGAATGAGTACCTGCGCCGAGGATGTGCTTTACAATAACAAGCACCGCTTCCAAGAACATTCAACACTATTTAAAAACAAACGATTAAAAAAACAACCTTCCCCCCCACCAGTTTAAAGTTTTTGTTTCTAAGTCTCACACTTGGCACTGAGACAAGAAGACAATAATTTTTAATTACTTTCAGTTGAAGGGGAAAAAAGAAAAGAAAAATGCGGCAAGAGGGAAATAGATAGGGTGACATTTTGGCAGACAATCAAGCATAAAAAGACTAATGCCACCAATTACAATTGATGTGGGGTGGGTTGATCTATGTTTCTTATGCAAGGCTTGCTTTTGATTTTTTTTCATTATTATTGTGTTTTACAGTGAGTCCCTGCCATGTATGCCTTTTCAGTGATTGCGAGAGGGGATGGCAATTAGTGTGTACAAGAGTACAATCACATTATTTAGAATAGAAGCACTCTATGGATGCACCAGCAGTGGGCAGTTTTGCTTATAATTTGCCCACACAGAATCAAATTAAGGCACTGAGCAGTTAAAAGCTTTTTTCTAAAAATTGTGCTGTACAGTCTCAAAGCAAATGTAAAAGTGAACGCAATAATACATTTTTGAAGAAGACACATGCAGTAAAAAGGGAAAGCTCATGTTGCACACAAAATTCAAGTTTTTATTAGTTTACATGTTCCAATTGTGAAATACTAATATTATTGTCCATGTTCCCTTTTTTTTAAATTTCTTTTTTTTTTACAGTAATTAGGTGACAAATGCCCGCGTTGTGCAAACACCACCTTTTTAAATACTGTGTCACTTTTGTGGTAATAATAATTTCAAGCCAAAGTCATTAACAGCTCCCCATCGATCATGTTTGCCCCAAAGTGAGAGATTTTACAATAATAATGGATTATCAGGTGAGGTGCTACACTGTTACACGTAAAACTGTCATAAATCCTCAATACACAAACCATGATCCAGGACTAGCATAATATACATCATTTCCTTTTATGTACCTACTCGTCGCACCCCATTTCCCTCAAAATGTCCTTGATATCCCTCTCTCTTTTTACTCAACACTTTTCTCTTGCTCTCTTTTATGCTTGTCTTTATGCATCTATAGTATTGTGCGTTCTAAATTGATTCAGTTAATAAATATTCTTTATATGTTTGTCACTCTTGCTCCTGGCTTAGCTGGCTATGTCAACTTTATGCTTAAATAAATATACAACAATAACTAGTAAGGGACGATTTTATGAAAGGACAGAACATTGAAGTTGAAAGTATGCATTTATACTACAAATTAACTAAAACCAGTGTGTGCACAAAGTAGGCTGGGAAATTTCAAAAGTGTGGTATACTCTTATTATTATCTCAAGTAAAGCATCAGGAATGTAACAGTAACATAAACACATTATGGTGTCTGCTCTGATAATTCATATTAACTGATAAGCGCACCCCCATATTACAACTTCTTAAGTGCCATTTTTCTCTTCTCCATTACATACTTACGTAGAGTAAGTCTGGAGCCAGTGCTCAGGCATGTTTATGGGGTAAGAGCTAGTCACAGAGTACAGTAAGTGTCCTATGGCTATTGATCCAGGTTGGTAAGATCATGAGCGAATGCTGGGAAGCTGAAGGCGTGGGCTCAGGAGTCTGGTCTGTCCATGCCGTCTGGGCTCCTGGATGTCCGGAGGTGGTCAGGGAGGCTGGAGACGGCAGCAGACTTTGTGGAACCAGCTGTGCTGCCAGGCGACCGATACAATGACTTCTTAATGGCTTCTCATTTCACTATAAACTAATGAATGTGGCTCAGCGCAGTGAAACCTTATCCGCCACTTCTCAACGCATAAAAGAGCAAACTATTGAGCATTTGGGTTTCATCGACCGGGGGCGGGGAGGGGTGGGGCGGGAAGTGTTTGCTTTTGTTACATAGAGTTCAGGTTCACACCAACATACCAGTTGAGTTCTGGAAGATGCATGAACTTCATTAAGTTTACATGGCTGACAAGATCCAGACTCTGCTGAGACTTGCCTTTTGTGACGCAAGATCACATACAAATTGTATACTGACAACTAAGCACTCTACAAATCTCCCGTTATAGCAGTCACATAGGGTACAAGCTACAGAAATGCCTCAAACTCAATTGGACAGTACTCTCTGGAGACTCTCTCAAAAGAGCACAACATCTCATGTGATATCAGTAGACCTGTCAAAGCAAATCTGTTTTGTGTACACACACACACACACACACACACACACACACACCCCTAGAGTGCCGGTACTGTGCCTCAAGCTATGCCACCTGTGCACATTCTTGTTCCTCTGCCTTTCTCTTTTTCTCTCTTGATTATCTCTCTTTATTCCAAACCATTTTCTCTCCTTCTTTCGTTTCGTCACATGGTTTTAAATTCCGCCGGTGCCCTTGTTCCTTCACCTTCATTAAGAGATCTGCACATGTTCATACTCTGGCTGCATCCTGCGCTAGTGTGTCCTTGAGAGTCAGAGTTGGAGGTAAGAGTGGGTTTGTTGCATTCATGCATCCCTTGCTTCTCCTGGGGTAGAACTAGATGAAATGTGTTTTGCCTAACCTTGACGTTGCTCGACTCCCTCTCTCGCTCTTTTTCCTGCAGAAAAAAGAAAATGGCTGACCGGCAGTCCATTGTAAAGCGTTTGGAGTGAGGAGAAAAGTCTGTAATTGGGGGCCCTGAGCGGGGAGTCTTCAGTGCATGTCAAGGAGAATTACAGCTTGAGGTTATGAAAAAGTATTTTTTGGGGAGGGGGGATTCTTTCCAATATGGCGCAATAGTTACACTCATTTTCTTTTTTTTTCCTTCTGTCCTGTCTCATTTCTAAATGCAACCAGACTCCATTTACTGATTGAATGAATGCCATACCAGCTATGGGGTGTCTGCTCTACCTTCATTACCGAGACCAGTTTCAATTCATGCCTTAATGAAAGGAGCCTTTGCTTTCACAACAGGGAATGCAATTACTCTTTGTATTTCATAACATTATTACCATCTGAGGTGTGTAGCTATATTGTGGATGTCTACGTTTAGGCTTTGAGACCATCAGAGACCCACAGTGTTAATGAGCAAGTTTAGGGCACACTGTGCGTCTGAGCAGTGAAGCTATTTGCTTCTAAATGACATTTCCTTTGTGAGTGTGAGCCCGTATTAGCTCCTAATGTGGACTGTCACCCATGGCATCCATATTCAAAGAAGAGTAAAAATGAAACTGTGGGAGACTTTATTATGTGTGATATTACCATACATCTTATATAATCTATATGGATAAGAAGAAAAAAAGAGCATTATTCACTTTGTCAGACACAGGTATTCACTTTGTCTTCACCTTAATCACATCTTTCAGGCACTGAGCCATGGATGGAGTCTCCGAGGGAGGAATCTTGCTGACAGGAAATTATGAAAAAGAATTAATTTGACCTTTGCTTGCAGCAAGAAACAGAGAGGGGGAGCGGGAAAGAGAGGAGATTGAGGGGAGGGTGGATAGATGGAGTCAAGGGAGGTTTAAGGAGGAAGTGCCTCCACAGAGGGCAGGATCCTGAGGAGAGAACTCAGATAATGAGAGCTCTCAGCTCCACACACACTGGAGCAAGACATCTGATTTGCTGCAAAGCCCAAAGGAGGGACAGCAGTCACCCCGAAATACCCGCAAGTCTTCAGAATGAATGGTTTCAATAAAGACTTTGGAATAAAGATAGTCTATTCACTCATGATGACCAACAGTACACACTTTTAATAGTTTGCTCAGAAAATGTGTGCTGTTGACCTTCCCTCACTAAAGACCCCGGCTATGTTGACACTGCCTAGTCAAAGTGACTGAATTCAAACTGTTTTGTTCAATTGAGCAACATATCAGACGCAGTGTGTATTATAAAAGTTTCAACAGTTTAACCCTAGCGGTCCCACTGTTAAAGTGAGGCTTGTTCGTGAACTGTTGGTCTTGTGTCTTGCTACATATCAATAGCTCTGGTCCTTACCAGAAAAATGAGCAATCATTCTTGAAACCTCCACAGATGTTAAGTCCAAGTCCAAGCAATGACTGCGTACCAAGTTTTCATTCTTCCCAATGGTGCTGGAAAGAGTTCACTGATTGCCTCTGTTTTTTATCAGTTATGGTGCCTTTGTAAAATTTTTACATTCTAGGTTTCGACCCTAGCCTCTATGAAGTCAGGAATGTTAGTGACAGAGTTTGATTGTAGTTAAACACTATGAGAAAAGGTTTGTTGTTGTACTTAATAAATTTTTACCTTTGTTATTTTAGTGTTCGTGATGCTGTTGTAGGCATCACCGATTTCACCGATTAATTGGATTAGTGTTCTATAATGAGCCATCATATTCAGCACTTTCAAGATTCTAAAAACGAAGGTTACGATATGGTAACCCTATATCTATTAGCACAGGCGGAGCCCTCTACTGGACTCTATGGGGTACTACCTCTCCTCCTAACACACGCACGTACTCGCCCACTGAAATTTTGCATACTGTAAGTAGCCGACCAATTGGACGTCGCTACTGTACGTGCGTACCGTATAAATAGCGGTGTCCTCACTGCTCAGCATCCAACCAACCCTTTAGCAGACGGCGGTGGAGCGGCAGGGCTACATCGTAGAGGGCTCCGCCTGTGCTAATAGAACTAGGGTTACCATATCGTAACCTTCGTTCTATCTCACACAGGCTCCGCCCTCTACTGGACTCTATGGGTACAGTGGGTGGAGCCCGATGACTGTCTGCCCAGCCGCGACAAGCCACAACTCACCTCACTGACACGATCGGCCACAGGTCACCAGCCACAGGCCCTAAGCTGCCTCCATCCTAAGCGATGGGGCAGTGGGCCACCCCTCAGAAAGGTCACTAGACCGCTAGGGGTTTGGCATGACCAGATGGATCTGATCCAGCCAGATCCAACACCTGAACTGTCCTGACCCCTTACAGGGGACATCACAGTCAGTGTAAAAATGTTTTCCCCGACAACCGGTAGTCTATGGTAGACACCAGTCTCCTTCCTCACAGATCCTGAGTCGCACCTGCGAGCACAGATCCTGAGAAGGAGCCCTACACATCCAAGAGGTAAAAACGCACAAATGGACATGGTGAAGACCACGTTGCCATTGTGCAAATCTCCTCGACGCTCACCCCGTTGAAGAGGGCCGTTGACACAGCCACACCTCGTGTGGGTCTTTCCCCGCCTGCACGTAGGCCTGTGAGATACAGTCACAAAGCCATCCGGCTAGGCGCTTCTTGGATAGAGCTTTACCGATCGCACCATCACCAAAGCAAACAAGCAGTTGATCAGTGTGTCGAATGGGGGCCGTGCGCTTCATATAATGTGTTAGGGCGCACACAGGACACAATAGATGCAGCCTCGCCTCCCTAGGCCGAGGGTGGGGCGGAGGGCGGAAGGCATCAAAATGTATGCTCCTCGACCTGAATGAGCTTCTTATGTTCTTAGGAACAAAGGAGGGGTTCGGTCTTAACACTGCTGCACTGTGGTCACCACGAAGCAGCATGCAGCTGGGATGAACCGACAGGGCGCACAGCTCACTCACCCTCTTGGCAGAGGTGAGAGCCAGTAACAAGGCTGTCTTGAGAGATAGCATCTTCAAGGAGGACTGTTCCAGGGGCTCGTAGGGGCAGTGTGCCTATGGCGCCTGACTCCTGTGACAGAGCCCCCCAGACCTGAGGCACAGGCCAGGGCTCCGTCACTGCCAGCTGCGTCACCTCTGCGTACCACCCCGCCGATCTGCGGCTGGGGGCTACCAGGATGACTGACAACCCTTCCTGTCTCACCCTCTCCAGCAGGGGGGGGATGAGATAGAGTGGGGGGAAAGCATACAGCAGCCCTTTTGGCCATGGCGCGTGTGCAAACGCGTCCACGCCCAAGGGCGGGCTGTCCTGTGGTAGGATCGAGAACCACAGCGGGCAGTGGGTGTTGTGCCGTCTGGCAAACAGGTCCACCTGCACCGTCCCGAAGCGAGACCAGATCTGCTGTATTATATCGGGGTGCAGTCTCCACTCGCTCTGTGGGGGACCGCCCCTCGACATGAGGTCGGCCCCCCTGTTCTCCGAGCCTGGGACGTGAAGGGCCTTCAGAGACAGCAAGTGTGCTGCAGCCCATGTCCATAGGTCCTCTGCTAACGTCAACAGAGTTGCGGATCGGACTCCGCCCTGTCTGTTGATGTAGGCGACTGTCGTGCGGTTGTCTGTCCTCACCAGCACGTGCCTGCCCTGGACTAGGGCTTTGTGGTGCTGGAGGACCAGAAACACCGCCTGGAGCTCCAGTTGGTTGATGTG
>NC_060164.1:21222852-21258628 GCF_021292245.1 Micropterus dolomieu
CCAAACCCCTCATGACAAGATGAGATAGCTGCCGCATACACCTTAATGGTTGAGTGTGACAGTCCCTTCTCCATTAGGCCCTGCAAGAAGGAAAGGATGGATCCCACTGAGCAGGTTATGGGATCCATTTCCTTCTCAACGCACCAGCGCTGAAAGCCCAGCCACTTAGCTTTGTAGCCGGAAGTGGTGGAGCCTGCCCTCGCCGCCTGGATGGTATGTACCACCTCTGCGGACAGCCCAGCCTGTCTCAACCTCTCCCTTTCAGGAGCCAAACCTGGAGAGGTTGGCCGAGCACCAGTAGTGTGCCTATGGTGCCTGACTCCTGTGACAGAGCCCCCCAGACCTGAGGCACATGCCAGGGCTCCGTCACTGCCAGCTGCGTCACCTCTGCGTACCACCCCGCCGATCTGCGGCTGGGGGCTACCAGGATGACTGACAACCCTTCCTGTCTCACCCTCTCCAGCAGGGGGGGGGATGAGATGGAGTGGGGGAAAAGCATACAGCAGTCCTTTTGGCCATGGCGCGTGTGCAAACGCGTCCACGCCCAAGGGCGGGCTGTCCTGTGGTAGGATTGAGAACCACAGCAGGCAGAGTGTTGTGCCGTCTGGCAAACAGGTCCACCTGCACCGTCCCGAAGCGAGACCAGATCTGCTGTATTATATCGGGGTGCAGTCTCCACTCGCTCTGTGGGGGACCGCCCCTCGACATGAGGTCGGCCCCCCTGTTCTCCGAGCCTGGGACGTGAAGGGCCTTCAGAGACAGCAAGTGTGCTGCAGCCCATGTCCATAGGTCCTCTGCTAACGTCAACAGAGCTGCGGATCGGACTCTGCCCTGTCTGTTGATGTAGGCAACTGTCGTGCGGTTGTCTGTCCTCACCAGCACGTGCCTGCCCTGGACTAGGGCTTTGTGGTGCTGGAGGACCAGAAACACCGCCTGGAGCTCCAGTTGGTTGATGTGTCGGCTCTCCCCAGGCAGGTCCCTCCCCATCCGGTCAGAGACGCATCCGTGAACACCGACACGTATGAGGATATCCTCAGGCGATGAGGGGACCCCCAGAACCGCAGGTCCCTCTGTACTGACTGGGGGGGCGTCACCATGCATCGCTTGTGCCTCTTGAGGTTTAGATGCAGGCTGGTAAACCAACATTGTAGCCGCCGCATGTGTAGCAGGCCCAGGGTAACTACTGGATGGGCTGCTGCCATGAGCCCCAGCAGCTGCATTACTGACAGCGCCGTCACAGCAGTTCTCAGCTGGAGCTTGCGGACCGCTTGAAGAAGGGTCGTCTGTCTGAGTTCCGACAGATGAGCTATCAGGCTGGCTGAGTTGAGCACAACCCCCACCTCCTGGCGGGGATAGGGGGAGCTCTTCTCCCAGTTGATTGCAAAGCCCAGGTTGTTCAGATGCAAAATCAACTGAGCTGTGTGGAAAATTGCCCATTGTTTTGACCTGGCCATGACAATGAGGTCGTCTAAGTAGAAAAAGACTCTCATGCCCTGATCGCGCAATGGTAGCAGTGCGGCGTCTACGCACTTGCTGAATGTGCATGGGGCCAGTGAGTAGCTGGAAGGCAAAACGCAGAAACTTCCTGTGTTTCCGGGCCACCTCGACATGAAAGTAGGCGTCTTTCAGGTCTATGGTCGTCAACCAATCGCCGGGCTGCACTAGCTCTAGCAGTTTCCGCGAGTGTCAGCATGCGGAACGGTTTCCATGCAATATGCTGGTTCAGGTAGCGGAGATCTAGGATGGGTCTGAAGCTTCCAGTCTTCTTGGGGACCAGGAAGTATGTGGATTAAAGACCCTTGTACATGTCGTGGATTGGAACGACAGAGAAAGCTGTTGAATCTCTGTGGCCAGGAAGTCCACCTCCTCCTGAGAGGACAGGTTGGCTTCCTTGATGCCCTGGAAAGACGGTGGGATACGGCAAAATTGTGTCATCATGTGCCATCCATCCAGTCTGTTGGCTTGCAGCAGCGTCTCCATTCCGTGTGGAAATGAGTCAGGGGACGCACTGTTAGCTGAGGAGCGTTGTGGATGAAACACTGGAAAGCTTCCTCGGCCCTCACCGCCACCAGACCCTCCATAAATGGGAGTTTGGCCCAAGGGGGGCCGCAATCGAAAGGGCCAAACCGGCCAACCTTCAACGCACCACGTCCGAAGTCCCGAAAAAACCGAGTGGACTGTGGTGTCCTGAACGCACCACAGCCGGTCGCTCCGTTTGACGTCATTGCCTGCGACAGTGTTGTCGTAGCGTCTAAGGTGACGCGTTCACTATCAGCAGAACTGTCAGGAGGAGCAGTGACGAGCCGGGGAGCTCTCCTCTCCACAGCTGTTGGCCACTGTGGGAGAGATAGTGTCCCCTCTGTGGCCAAACGGCGCAGCGAGCCGCTCGCAGAGGCAACAAGCGATCTTCCCTGCTTTGCTATGACGGGAGAGACGTGGCTAGTGGCAGCATCTCTCTGGCAATAGCGGGCTAGGCTGCTGCTACCACGGTTACTCCGTGATGCGCTGCGACCTCTAGTTGGAGCAGTTTTCGGCAGTTTAGCATGTATGTCTGTGTGGCACGAAAACACTGCCGGTGAGCTAGCAGCGCGCCCGAGCGGGTTCACGTAGGCGCACTGGGAATGCAAGCTAGGATCAGATAGCTGCATTGTGCCGCTTCTACGGCAAGAGCGGCTCGTTTCTCAGCCGTCATGCCGCGGAAGCGGAGTGTGTCGCAGCTCAGGCGGCGTAGCAAGCACTGTGGATGCCCGGGCCGCACCACCGTCTCGTTCAGCCTTAGCCGGGAGAGCAGTGTGGGCCACGGGGCAAGCCGTTAACTTAGCGTCGGTGAACGCGCCGTGTTGAAGTGCCTTGTTCAGCACAACACTTTGCTGGGAAGGGGTTGGTGGGGAGGAATTAGCTCTTTGAGGAATGTAGGTTGTTTTAATCAAAACATTTGGTACATTCACACCCTTGTCACAAGCAGCACACAACTCATAAACTTAGTGGCTTGGACATGAGACAGAGGGGAGGGGTTCGGCAACATCGGCGGGCTGCTCTCCCTCCTCAGCCAGTCATTTCAGCGGCCCCCAGCGGCTTCTTCCCCCAGCCGCAGGTAGGCTGGCGGGGGGGTCTAGGCTGCTCCTCTGGCCGCGATGTAGATCCCCTCGCCTGTGTGGGATCCCTGGACGACCCGGTGTCTCGGGGAGGGCGCGGTGCATCCGTGGATCCACCCTGAGTAGCCGGTGATGAAGACAGCGGTGATCTGGCTTGGCGGCGAGCACGTTGTCTGAGAGTGGCATTACGACGGCAAGGCTCCCTTGCTGTGAGCCAGCAGCAGGTGGCGACTGAGCTGCGCCTTCTCCTCCTCCAACCTTCTGAAGCGCTGAGTAGCGGAGGATATGGAGCCAAAGAGGCCGTCAGATGAGATGGGGGCACCCAACAGCTCCTCCCGGTCCTTCCCATGGAGAGCGGTAAGTCCCAACCACACGTGGCGAGAACCTACTGTGGCCAGAGACATGACGCGCCCAGCAGCGGTGGCCACACCCTGGACCAGGTTGTTCATCTGACCGATGGCTCGGGGCAGGAAATCCACCTGGTCCGATGACGGGGGGGGCTCCCAGGGCTGCTGTCAGCGGATGAGAGGAATGGCTCGGCAGTCAACACACGGCGGCGGTTGGCAGATGCCATCTCTGGCGTGGTCCCTGCCGAGGCATTCAAAGCAGAAGCGATGAGTGTCTACCCCGGCGATCAGACCGGGGCACGACGGGCAAAGGCGAGCTTCAAGGAGCGGCGACTCCATCCGTGGAGGTGAAGGTCAGTGGGCGGTTCGCCGTCTGTCTGAAGAAAAAAGGATGCTGAGCAGTGAGGACACCGCTATTTATATGGTACGCACGTACAGTAGTGACGTCCAATTGGTCGGCTACTTACAGTATGCAAAATTTCAGTGGGCTAGTACGTGCGTGTGATAGGAGGAGAGGTAGTACCCATAAAGTCCAGTAGAGGGCGGAGCCTGTGTGAGATAGAACAGCTCTCTGTGAGCCGGTTTTGTGTCGGTCTCGCAGACTACATATCCCACATGGAGCATTTCAGAATAAGAGCGTTTTGCCTGCCTGATTTTGCAGACAGATTTTGTTAATTTGTTCAGCTGTCCTTGTTTTTTGCACTTCTATCATGATTAGGTAGGCTACATAATTAAATTGTGTCTTTTTTTGTCAGTTTTATTGATGTACGATCAGGAGTCTGCACAGGGTGCTTTATTTTGAAAATTGACCGGATTCTCTATGCCGTTCTGTGTCTTCCTGCCTGGTTCACCTGCTCTGATGCGGCTTTCATCAAAAACAGACTGGCAGTCAGTGCTTGAAGCACTATCCTCAACCTCAAGGTAAAACTAGTAAATATTATAACATTAAATACAAAGTAAAATGTTATGTCTAATATATTTACAGGTCACACTTTATTTGGATAGTCTGCCTGCCTTTCATTTAGAAAATGAAAAATGCTCTACATGGTAATTAGTCTCAGATTTGTTAATGCTACTAACTTGTCATAATCATAACCATTCATGCAGAACACCAAGTTCAACATTTCAAAAGTTTGCTCATTGGGGCATCACTTTGTGTTGTAAAGAAGTGAAGATAAAAGGGCTCAGATTAGGGATGTGACGGCACATTTGGGTCAGGAGAACAAGACGAGCAGATATTTAGACAGTATTTTGAATAAATATCCGATGCTGAAATACATGCATTTTGCATGTATGCATTCTGAAGACATTTTCTGCACCAATTTATGGTGGAAATGTCTTTATTTATATGAAGGGAAACAAAATTAAGGTGTCAGGCGACAATTCAAAATATAAAAACATAATGGAATATAATGCAGTAATAACCAGCTTATTGTTTTAGCTTAGATTACTTTTTTTTGGACAATGCACATTTGTTTCTTCTATATTTCAATTGCATTGCATGTTTTCTTATTGTTCTTGTTTTACATTTCTTGTTGCAAGCTGTTTTTCAGAACATTTTTAACAAAAGCTGTCAAAAAGTGATGGAGACATTCTGATTCTGTACTGTCCCCAGTGTAAATGACACCCATCTGTCAATATTTTTAAATGCTGAATTTTTTTTTTTTTAAATCGCAAAATCAAATTGTAATTGCAATATCTGGCAGAAAAATCGCAATTACAGTTTTTCCCCAAATTGTTCAGCCCTACTTCCCTACACCTCAACAATGTGCTATGTTGTATTTTATTTTATTTCACTGCCATTTTCCCTATTTCTCCTAATTCAAATGACCAATACCTGTGGCACTGCAGTGCTTGACACACACAGAATCACCAGCCACGTCTTTTCACCTGCTACGTACCAGCACACAATTGCCCAGTCGCTAGTACAGCAAGAAGAACATAAACTCTAACCACCCTCCCACAGACAAACACTGTAGTGCCACTAATGTTCAGCGGAGCACCCAGCACTCACTGCAAGGGACTGAACCAGTCACCCATGGGTGGCGGTGGGTTTAACCCCTGCACATCTGGGCCATCCATTCAGTCGGCTACCAGCTGTCATTTATTTGTTTAGGATGCAATTAAAATGCAGATAATATGAACTTTAGAAACAACTTTCAAACATTTTGTATCAGATTGCTAAAATATAATACTGTGAAATAGTCATTAACTAATACAACAGTTAACCTAATGCCACACATAGAACATGCTGGATGCAAGATTGCTTCTTTGATTCAGACTGTGCCTGTATGGTGGTTCAAAAGGGAAGCATCTGGTATCATGACACAGATTACGCATGGATTTGGGCTACAAAAGTAGTGCTTCCTGAGCATGAATTTACCCTGCAGTTAAAATCTTAAGAGTGGAAAACAGAAACTCAACCCAGTGAAAGTGATTTTGCTAATTCCCAGTAGCTATATTTTTAATGCTCCTGTAAGAGGAACTAACCACTTTAGGACAATTGATGGCAAATCAAGGACATTTTCACACCTTATGTAATTACTTTATTTTAAACCATGCAGTTTTCTCAAATGCTTTGTTTGTTTTGTTGTTAATGTTTGTTTTTCAAACCTCTTTCCATAGCTGATCCATCTACAGAAAACACTTCATATTATGGGTTAAGATTCTGAAATGTATTTAATAGCAAAGTGAATTGTAATAGAATTTACCTGTTTATTCAAATGATAAACAAGTATATTATTATTTACCTGTTATAGCACATCTGTAAAACAAATTGTGTAAAATCTACTCCTCTTGTACCACTATTTTTGAATGTGCTGTCCACTGTGCTGGATTCTGCTTTGCTACAGAGACATGTGGGGGTTTACAAAATGTTATATGAAATCCAACTGCTGTAGGCACACCAAATACTGCTCACCAAATAACAATACGTTTCTGCGCTGTTGGTGCACTTGCAGCCTCACAAGTGAGGGAGTGTTTTGTGTTGTGCTACAATACGGTGGGATTAATTGTAAAACTAGATGAAAATAACTATTTTCATGGTACCTGGGGGTAAAAAAAGAGGGAAATCAATGATATATTGGGAAAATAATTATATAAGAAAATCTGTCCCATTGTTACTTATGGCTTAACACCCTCTGCAACTCCTCTGCCAAAATACACAATGGTTTGTTTTAAAAAGGACAAGGGGAGATTATTTGCAATATTACCTTAAGTTTTTCCAGCCAGCAAGGTGACTGTATTTATGAAAGTGCTGTGTTTCAAGCATCCCACCAGTGAAATGAGATTAATAACTGTCACATTTTCCATTAAATACATTTCAGAATCTTAACCCATAATATAAAGTGTTTTCTGTTGTTAGATCAGCTGGGAAAGTATACCAAGAGGTTTGAAAAGCAAACATCAACAACAGAAACAAACAAAGCATTTGACAAAACTGCATGGTGCAAAATAAACTAATTACGTAAGGTGTGAAAATGTCCTTGATTTACCATTAATTATTCTTCAGAGCCTTTCTAAAGTGTTTAGTTCCTCTTACAGGTGCATTTAAAATATAGCTACTGGGAATTTGCAAAATCACTTTCACTGGGTTGATTATCTGTGTTCCCTAAAAGGTGCACCACACCCTTAAGATTTTAACTGCAGGTTAAATCCATGTTCAGGAAGCACTACTTTGGTAGCCTAAATCCATGTGTAATCTGTGTCAAGGAAATTGCTCCCATGTGTGTTAATGCTACTGACAGCACTATTAGGCTTCAGTATTAATGGCTTGCTGAAACACACAGCTAAACAAACAACTGCCACAGCTAGCTTACCCTGTCTTTGCCCTGAGGGGTCTACACGGACTAGAGATGTTACTTGGCCCCTCATACAGTAGCAGCTGTGCTAACAGGCACAGCTTAGCTGGTCTGAAGTGCTAAGGGTTATGACATTACAGCAACATCATTATCACCAAATATCAGAGCAGTGAACTGTTTGTTTTGTAAATATGTTGAATATGAATGAAGAATTGTGTTAGCAGAGTATCACCACATGCTTAGCTGATCCCCATCCCACAGACACACAAATTTTTCAGGGGAAAAGAAAGTCACCTGTGAAGAGTATGCTATTTGAATCTTTTACATGTGCATAATTCAAAAGTCAATCATACGGGTGAAAATACGAGTGAACATACAAGATCCTCTTAAAGTGATTAGTGATCAAGTGATCTTGATGCATTTTGAGAAATTTGGGACAGTGTGCACAATAATGCTCTAAAGAGATCATTGTATTATACATCTATTCTAATTTATCATTTTACTAAAACTACTACTACTACTTCTAAGTTGGAAAATTAAAAAGATCCACAAGTAAAATAAAATAAACTTTAAGTCTTGTTAAAAGTATTGGTTTGTGACTAGAGATACTGTATTCTAAGACCAGCTGATACAAATACAACATCAGTGGTCACTGGTTTTACGGTTAATTTTATGAGTTAAGTGAACTATAAATACATTTGAATATATCAAACATATATTTAAGTGACTAAAAATAAATGCTATGTAATTAGCTGAAACGCTAACAATCTGTAGACACTGTAACAGACTTAGAATCAGCTTTATTAGGTAGTAGGTTTATACATGCAAGTAATTTGCTTTGGCGACTTGGTGTGTAACAATAAGTATAAAATATATAAGTAAAAAAATTGACACGGTATTAATATTATAAAATAATAAATACGTGCAATATGTCAGTGAATGCAAAATAGATCAGATTTACAAAAGCAGGTTTACATTTAAAAAATATAAATTACAGATGAGACGGTGACCACTTATTCTTTTTGATGGATACGCAAGGCCAACTGTTTAGAGAGTATCCCCACTGGTCCATTGTGTCTGTCCATGTTGTTTTAATTTCATTTTCACTGACAGCTCTCCACTGTCCAGAAGAGCTAATGAGATGTCAATTTATTTTGAAAAGTAAATGCATTTGAACGTTCTCTAGTGAGTCAGCTCTGTCACCAGCTGTTGAGTTAAAATATGTAATTAGAGTTTGTTTTGAGAAAATGTTGCTTAACATCTTAACTATTAACACAAATTAAATAAATCCATGTGAATTCAGAGGGAGAATTCAAGCGGAATTTTAACCAATCACTGCAACTTATACGCAAATTTAACCCATCATCACTGTTTCCAGCAAAACATTGTGAAAGGACAGTGAAACACAGTAACTGGATGTTCTTTACCAAAGCGGGGGTCACACTGCTTTGCAAAACGTGCAGTATTGTGGTCCAACACAAAGGAAATCGTCTACTAACAAACACTTGCCACCACAAAAAGTATGTAGAGAGTGGCAGAAATGCATGGAAGACGTCAGACGAGACAAATCACTGTGACACAGGCTGCTGCATCTGGTCAACTGCAAGAAAGAATCAAGGTAAGTTGGTTTAAATATGCAGGGTCAGGCCCGAGAAATCCTGGAGGAACTGTTTAAGGATTCAACTATAAGTGTAAAGTTAAAAAAATCACATCTAGCTTTGCAGTTTTCACTTTTTCCCAAAATTTCATCGCAAAACAATGCCCCAAAACATCACAACTTACATTGCAATTTTTAGATAAGCTACCGCAAAATCAAGCATTTTACACTGCAACAATCACTAAAAGGGCCTGCGGAATCTTGTAGGGACTAATAAATGCAGTGCACGATATCACAGTATCGTAAAGGGGCCAGATCACGTCCTCTTAGCTGTTCGTACTGAAAATACCACAGTGAATATATGGATGTAATTAAAATAATCTTTTTTTTCCCACCTAGCTTTCCATAAAAAACAAAGAAGTTTTTTTGGAATACTCCATAACTTAACTGTTTCTAAGTGTAAGTGAATTCCCCCTAAGCTCCGACTTCCTTCCTCCCCCTGACACAATGTTGCTATGGTCTCAGACTGGGTTCCCTGTGGGATGAACATGAGATATGTCGATGAGATACGCGCGGTGTATGTGTGTCAGTGGGAAGGACGGAGGGGGCATGACTGGACACTATTTGTGTGAATGTGCATGCTTTGACACTATAAGTCTGTGTGTGAGAGAGATCTCGCCAGTGTTCTATATTGGATGTGTATAAAGGCTTTGCCTATAGTAAATCCCCAGAGATGGCAGCCTAACCCAAACACTCAGCTGTCAATCACTATAAGCCACCAACCACGGTCATGACCCGGGAACAGGAAGAGGCCTTGTTGTCCCTGAACGGATCTTACTGTGCTACTCTGGAGGGAACCATGTATATAGAGATGTATCTGTGTGTTTAACTTACTATTCAGTATAATGTATGTTTGTGCGTGGTGGGAGTTCAGCGTAAGTGGTGGATTTTTTTTTGCTTCTACGACAATCTTCAATCAACATAAGCATATTAGCTTAAAATTATACATGGCCGAGCCGCTAAATATTTCTGTTGAATGTGCCCAAAACCACCCCGCTTTGCACAATATTATTGGTGGAATACTACACTTACTGAAACAGCAGCTGAATCAGATATAGCTGCAATTTTTACAAAACGCAAGATTAGGGAGCAGTTAATATTTCAGGTATTTTTGGGGATGCATCAGAAATGTCGGATTGGGATCGGCCTTGATACTGACCTTTTTCAGTGTGTTCATCTCCTCACCATGTTGACACTGGCATACCTGGCAACCACTACACTAGTCATTCTCTCTCCCTTTTGCAGTCTGTCTCTCCTTATTTTTTTTATTTTTTTTTGGGGGGGGGGGTTCTTGCTGTACAAACTGATCAAAATATAACTTCCTATATTCTGTGTATGGGAGCGTGGAGGATGGCTGCTGACCACCTGGCACCTATGAAAATATTTACTCAGGAAAATCACTGCTAAGGGACTTTTCTCTTGACATACCTCATTCCTCTTGTTCCCTTTCTCTGCGTTTCCACATCCAAGAAGACTTGATACTGATTAAAACAAACACACAGTCTTCAGGCATTACCCACTTTGTGGAGATAAGTGGCAAAGCTGCTGGAGACTGGGAATGGTAAGCAGTTGGGAAATGAATCTCAGCACAAGAGATGCGTTCCGAGAACGATGGGGGGCGCTGGAAGCAATATTTTGGAAAGGGGGGAGCTGAATTGCTTTTGTGGGGCGTTTGTTAGTTGGAAATTCTAAGGCGAGTTTACAATATGAGTTTAAACTTTAAACTACTTGCAAAAAAACTGTGGTCTGCAAAACTAAAACCTGCCAGTTTAGTCCACTGCGCCTGGACGAGAAGGTATATTTTTTCTCTGTCAGCTTACTTGTGGTGTAGCTCCATGCTGCCTTCATGGGAACGGGAAATCAGAGTATCATCTGTAAAATTTTAATGTAAATGTAACGTTAAAAACTGAAGCCCTGACTTGCTCTGTTGGGGATTGTAAGCGGCACTTTATCAGAGGTGCTGAAGTTAACATGTGTGTTTTTGTTCGTGAGATTCCTGCCTGATCACGGGTGTTGTCAGTTAGCTTCATTTTCCCCCGGCATGAACACCTCCTCGTCTCATCCAGTTCTGTGTCTGTCAGACGGTCGAGGGGATACTTCCAGCGAATCAGTAAAGTAATGCAGTATAGGGCATGTAGTAAAATATTATGAATTCTCTTTAAATAGGCTAATGAAGTTAATCTCCTAATATTACTACTTTTTTTCTTTACATGTCAGAGAACTCAGATATGTGGGAGAGATTCTGAATGTGCAGAAAGTTTTGAACGTGAGCAGATAAGTGTTTCCCATACGTTCATTTATTTATGCCGGCCCACCACAATATCAACGCTGACCACCACATATTGATTTTCTATTTCTTTTACTAGGCCTATTTAAAATCGTATTTGATTGCAAAGCTGCAGGCGTATCTGCAAGCTCATCCTCTCGCTCGTCCCTCTCTCTCCCTCTTCCTCATGAACACAGCTGCACAAATCAGTCCAACACAACGCTGTCAATGTCAGAGACCCAGCTTAAAAAAGTTATTAGCAAACATCTAAGGAGCCCAGCTAATAAGGAGAGCTAAGTTAATGTTAGAGTACAGCTGGGTTTTCGAGGTTTGTAGTCAATATAGCCGTAATTTTGTTACGGGAAAGTAATTAATATGTTGTTTGTGAGTCAATTATGTGCTTTTTCCCCATGTTTTTAATAACAATAGTAACAATAACAATAAAAAAAAATTAACAATATTATAATAGCCAACATCTTTTTGATGGGGGGCGGTAAGGGACCTGGATAATGGACAGGGGGGTGCTGGCCCAAAAAAGGTTGAGAACCACTGACCTAGAGGAAGGAAAGGCAAGAAGAAAGGAGGGAAAACACACGCAAAGGCTAATGCAATCATTAATAAAGACAAATTTTCTTGTCTCTGTCAGTGTTTCTGTGTCTGTGGCTCTAAGTGAGTGTCGGCCTTTTTGAGCATCCTGGTGTGTGATGAAGTATGTGAAAGGTTGACTGAGAGAGTGTGAGAAAAGGAACAGACAGAGAGACAAAAACACATGTACTGTGTGTTTGTCTCTGAGCCAGTGAATGAAATATACAGCCTGAAGTGTGTATGAGTGTGTCTGTGTCCTGGCACGTGTGAGGTGGTGTGTGGGCGTCGAGAGGGAAAGCTCATAAAACCCATGATCACACTGATGAGGTCACGGGGAGTGAAACCGGAGAAAGCCTTTCATTTCCTGTCTCATTCCATCCCTCTCTCTCCTACCTCCATTCATCCATCTCTCCTCTACACTCCTGCCTATACATTTTACCCTTGTTTTTCCGCAGTGATGCCAAAAGTCAAAGTCTTTCGCTGCTTAGCTAGAATTTTTCAGTATGTGTCACCCAAAAAATGGAAAACATACTAATTTTAAAGAGTTTTATTGTCTTTCTTTAAAATGCAAAAACAAGTAAACCAACTTGAAGATTAAACTAAAGACATAATTACTCTGAAATATAAATGTATTTCTACATTGCCAAACTTTGGGATATGTGTCAAAAGAACACAGACAAGGTTTTTGAACAGGTAAAGCAAGTTGGTTGCAGCTTACGGTTCTGCAGGACACAGTTCATGGAAGTTACAGGGAGGAATGTTTGGTAAACGGTAGGTGTCAGCAAAGTGAAATGCCCATTTAAGACTGTCACCAGTTGCTGTGAATCAACATGAGTGAGTACAATCTTAAGTAATATGTATAAATGTGTATAGACCACAGAGGCTAGTTTTTTTTTCTCACAAAACTTCCATCCGTGGCCAAAGGGAGAGTGTATTGATGTCAGTGGTCACACCGCTAAGCTGGAGTTATTTTCTGTTTGAAGGACAAACCAGCACCAACCATTGCAATCACACTGCGGCAATCATAGCCATGGAACAACACGCAGGAAAGAACACGAGGGAGTGTTCACAGCACAGGCGCCTGAGCAATGGAGACTGTGACTAGAGGTGTAATACTCCCTCACATTAGCAGGTACTCTAAATTTAGCAAGCCAATTAACTGTGCTGCTTATTACTAGTTCAGCTGTAGAGTAAAAATCGAATGTAAAAAGACAATGTCATGCTCACTCAAGATCACTCTTACTTGCTTTTACTTGATAAAACTGCAGAAACTTAGACCAATATACAGTATAGACACAAACAGTACGTTCAACATTCAAGTTTAGTATCTGATAGTGAAGCAGCCATGTGACAGAGTCAATAATTGCAACACAGACTGCATCTGAGTATTTTTTTTTCCTTTGAGACATCTGGATCAGTATTCACATATGTAAGTAAATAATAAGTAAAGTTTATTTATTATAGCACCTTTCACAGCTCAAGGTCACAAAGTGCTTTACAAGACCATCAAAAAAGGAAAGAAACAACAACAAAATATAAGCAGCCAAGACTGCACACATTAGACAAGCAGTCTCATAATTGCCATGAAATTTGGTGAGCACATTTATGTTACCAAGGGAATAAAACTTTTTAGTAGTACTACCCCTATGATTTTTCTCTTTACACCAATCTCAGGAAAAACTTTTTACTTCAAAATCAAAATCGTCAGTACGGTGTTTGCCTCACATACTTGTATTGTTGGTTGTAATAAGCACTGCAGGGGTTGTTTGCAGTGCTTTATACTTCTACTTGTGTTTTGTTTGACAGGTGGTCTGACAAATCAGAGATCAACAGAGAAAGCTATTCTCTACTCAATGTTCGCTTAGTAAGATGCATTTACTAGCTGTGAGAACCATTCTCTTTTGAAAGAGTGCCCTCCATGACCATGTGGGATATTTGTCTTTGTTAGCTTGATTTTTATTAGCCTAAGACTTATGAAGCAACATATAGCCAAGATGTTTTCATGAGCAAAAAGTGCGACATTCATTTAATTTCTTGCTTACCATCAATTTTCTTCACATTTCACAAAAACCTCAAGGCACACCTGAGCTCACTTCATAACAGCTGTGAACCAGTGCAGCAGAGCATAACAGACAACTACTCCCGCAGTCACTCTTCTTCTTATCACAGGCTCATTACTGGTCAGTGTTAGACAAAAAAAAACAAAAAACTCCAAGCAGCAGTAGCTGGCTGCCAGATTGTCTGTCCCATCTGTGTCCTCACGTTTAGTAGAGGGAGGAAAATTAAAGGCAGGAAAAGTAGATTTGATGCTGAGGGGAGCTATGTCTACTCGTTCGACAAAAACACTGGAAACATTAAACAAGAGACAGTTCCAAGCTATAGTATATCAGATAAAATGAAAAAAAATAACAATAGACAACACAATGGCAAAAGGAGTTAACGTCAAATAAAGGAAATGTAATTCCTTTTGAAAAATGAGTGAGCAAAGAAAGACAATGAAATATAGTATCTACAGAAACTAGTCTGTGTTTGTGTAGTTTTCTCAGATCATCACTAAGCAAACTGCCACTTCTGATTAATCTTGATCGAACATCTCTTTGTGTTTGTGTGTCTATAATATATTTTGTGTGTTCCCCAAAGGGGAGCTAGTAAAGGCAGCACTAACAGTGATTAGGTATTCTGCATTCAGTATAAGGTTTAGCATAAGGGACCTCGGGCTTACTCAGAACCATATTTTATGTATTTTTTATTTATTTATTCCAGTTTCATAAAAACAAACAAATTAGATAATGTGGATGGGGAGTCTGGGATTAATTTTGAAGCAGCTGATTAGTGTGTGTTTGTGTGTGTGCCCTGGGATAATTGTGTCTGGGACCTTGCCTAAAAAGCCTTCAGGCTTTACTGCAGTCTGGGAGATAGAAACACTCCCTCTTCCTCCTTCTCCCCTCCCTCTCTTCACCCATCCCCCCTCCAGCCCACTCTCCTATCTTTTCACATTTTCCTGTTGTCTGGAAGGAAAACTTGTTATTTAACTGGAGTCTTCTTTCCTCTTTCCATCACTTAACACATCTGCTCCTCAATTTGTCCCACCTTACTTTTCCTCCCAGCTTCATGCCATCCTCCCTCTTTCCCATTCTCATCCAAGCCACTCCTCTCTGATGAATCAGATCACACCGCTGAGTGTGTAACTTGCTTAATTCTTCATTTTGAGAAAATGTACATCAAGGACGCAAAGTACACAGGAAATGCTTTTAATGTCATAACCACATCAGCAGATAAAGCCTGTCTTTTAACAAGGTAAAATCTGTTTAAGATTACAAGTTGAGTCCTTCAGTGAGTTTGTTCAAGTGTCCGCAAAAACAGTAAACAAAGTCTGCTTGGAATAACAATGATCTGTCTTTGACAAACTGTTCAAAGCAGTACAAAATAAAACATATCTTAAAGAGTTTAATGTGAAGTATATGAATAATATAATATATATTATTATATTCATAGAAAATAAACAACTACAGCTCAAATATGTAGCTATCAGCGTTACTGCTGAAGTGCAAACAATTATGAATTCCGTCTCAATAAACCGCCCTATCAGAGTGTCCTCTAATGATCTGTAGATGGCAGTGTGTGCAGATGGCTAGCGAGGAAGTTGAGAGAATAAAACATTTTAAGACATTTTGCCTAGGCAGTCAGGTTTAGTGTTCAATCGCAAGCAAAGTACCACTAATGATACACAGGAACCATATACACAGGCTAAAGATAAGCCTGACAAAAGCAACAGTAAAGGGTCATTCATATGAATACACTCAACAAGGCTGTCCTGTTCAGTTCTGCTTATAAGAACAATATAAGTTCTCATCCACAGTCACTGTGACCATCATGCCTCTCAGTAGCTTTGTGTCAGAAGTCCAACCAGAATATGAATTTTAGGAAATAAGTGACTCTATTGCAGGACCCTGATCAGATCCAGGCCAATCCGTCCCCTCTGCGGGTCCACATTCAGGACCCGGACCTCCACCCGTTCTCCAGGTCCCAAAGCCAGGCTGCGACGGCGCTGGCTGACAGGCAGTTTGTCCAGGGTGATGTTGCTCTTGTGTATCAGGCCCGCTCGGCCAACACCGATATCTACAAAAGCCCCGAACAGAGTTGTGTTGTCCACCCGGCCTGTCAGCACCGCACCCACCCGCAGATCACTCATCGACACAATGCCCCGCTTAAAGTCCGCCTGCCTAAAATCTGGGAATGGCAAAAAAAAGAGAGAATATCAAAGATGAGATGGCTAGATGAAAGAAATCTATGACAAAAATCACATTCAGGTGACAGCTAGCACAAATGTTTGGGAGGAGAGACGGCAAGAGGGGATGCTGGAAAGCAAGGGGCGGGGCTGCGATGACAAACATATTACATTTCGAGCAGCAATCCAATACTTGTGTCTGCATACTTCCACATTTCTCAGAATTCTATTACTCACTTTCCATTCAGCCCGTTCATAAGAGATCTTTTTCCTTTCTGTAGCATTAAAACAAACAAGGAAGGCTCGCACCCCAGGAAATAGTCCGGTCCAATTATCCTCCCCACAGCACTGATTTCATGCGGTAGCCTCGGCCCATCTGTTTACTCAGCTGAGCACTGGCTAGGAGGCCAAGCGTAGTGTGCTGCAACCGAATAGGGCCAACCTGAGAATGAACCTTGAAGCTGCGTTCCTCAATTTTAAGAAGAGTTAGGCAGCACTAACTGGGTATCCAGGCCTGACTCTCCACATGAACTGTATGAAAAAGATAATAAGGTACGGAAATGATTTTGGATTTAACTGACCAGTCTGGAAATCAGACATCAATAAAAAAAATACTATATATACTCAAAAGCATTAATTTAAGAGCCTTTTTGTTGTTGTAAACTTTTAAATTAACTTTTAAATTAGTTTAAAAACTATTTTGAAAATCGATTAATCGTTTTGATCACTTTTTTAAAATATTTTCTGGTTTCTTTACTCCTCCATGACAGTAAAATGAATATATTTAGGTTGTGGACAAAAGAAAAAATTTGAGGACATTCTCTTGGGCTTTGGGAAACACTGATCGACATTTTTCACAATTTTCTGGAACAAACAACTAGAGCCCGACCGATTTATCGGCTGGCCGATATTATCGGCCGATATGAGCTAATTGCATTTAATCGGCATCGGCTGTATATAATGGCAGATATATGACAATTAGAAACAAACACGCTGAGGGCTGTGTTAGCGGTGAGTCAGTCTTTTGTCACGTTTATTACTTGCTAACTTGCTACTTGCTCCCGTTTTTCCTAGCAGCTCACAGCAGGTTAATGTTACGGTAGCTGGGTGTTGGAAGCTGAGCTGCTGACAGACATAACAAGAAAATAACAAGACTTCCTGTAGCTCAGGCTCTTTTTGTGACGTTGTAGATGTGAAACGCTGTTAGAGCCGTAACGTTGTAGTTATAACGTTAGTTAAATGAAATCTCAAAGTTGCAGGTTCTCGTTGTAGAGAGTCATGTTTTATTAGATGCATTCAACAGCAGCTCACTCTATCATAGACGGCATGATTTAGACAGATGATGAGAAATTGTTTCGCGTAGCTTTGGTTAGAAGAGTGCTGGTAAAGGTATGAACTACATGTGAATATGCTACATTGGAATTATGGCAGATTATGTGTAAGGTGAAATACACATGCTTATTCTCTCTCTGTTTACAGACAGCTGAAAAAGTTGTACATTCCAGCAACAAATATTTATTGATTTGCAATTGTTTACATGTTCACTGTAATCTATTTTATTAACATAATCCATTTAGGAAAAGGTTTTATAGCCCACATACATACCAGCTTTCAATATCGGCCTGTTCTAAGTGTAGTACTATCCAAATCATTCTCTAAATCTAAATATCGGCTCATAAATCGGCTCTTTTTCACTTTAATATCGGCATCGGCCCCCTAAAAACCCCTATCAGTCGGGCTCTGCTAACAACTAATCGATTAATTGAGAAAATAATCAACAGATTAATCACTAATAAAAATCATTAGTTGCAGCCTTAATAACAATCTCCAAATAACAAAGAGACAGCAGCGTTTTAACCTTAATCAGAATTTGAAGCAACAGGACCTTACTTTTACTGAATAAGCTTATTAAATCTAACATATATTAGATTTATATACAATACATGAGCCAATTGCATTTATATTTCATTCATGTTTTTCAAGAAACAGAAAAGAAAAGTGAGAGATGTGGCTTAAATTCATCTTGAGAAAACACTATTGAGCTACAGAAAAATCTAAAAGTTTGTGACTGTGTATGATTTTATTGAAATGCTTATGTGTGACTGAACTCAAGAGTTTGACATTAAGGAGAAAAACAGAGGTCTTTGTGTATGTGTGTGTGTGTGTGTGTGTGTGTGTGTGTGTGTGTGTGCGCGTCTGTAAAGTTAATCTGTCCAACAATCCAGAGAATACTTCTTGTGCTGTTGGGCTACAGGGAAGACGCCACAGCACTGTCAGATCCTATCAAGTTACACTGAAAAGATATGCCTATTATAATAAACGCAAGAAAATTCAGTGCATGTTTTAACTAGCAAACCAGTCAAAAAACTGGACAAATACAAGTTCAGCTTTTTATCAGTCAGGCGGGACCTATAAAGAACATTATGAAGGAAAGATGAGAGACCAAGAGAAGTTACTGCGACTGCTAGGTTGCAGATATGAGCTGTCTATGAAATTTTTATACCATTGAAAACACTGATAGTTTTTCTGTTCAGTGACTTCTTTCACAGAAATATGTGTAGTAATAACAGAGAACCTAGGGGAAACAATTAGAAATAAAGGTTTAACTGTGGTTTTGCTCAATTTGATTCCTATTTAATGGATAATGTGTAATGAACATAAAAGCATGTAAACATTGTTCAATCCCTCTCACAACCTGAAATATCAAACCATTAAAAAATCTGTGTAAATTGTGAGTTTACATTAACGAATATGCATTATTTACTTCCTCTTGGAATTATTTTTTCTATACACTTTTTTCTTGTTTTTTGTGTTCGTGCTCTTCCACAATTTTAATCATGACGTTATTGCAGTGTTTGTGCAAGATTAAATTCTTGACATTATGTGTTTTACCAAAAGAAATGCTGATGCTAATACTGCATTTCAGAGCAACTGTGAGCGGGCAGGAGTCTTACTTTGTCGTATGTCAAACCCAGGGGGCCGGGTGAGGTCATCTATGATAAGCTTAAGGGTCTCAGGTGTGGTGTCCACTGTCTTGGCCAGTTCCTCGACACTGCTGGTCCTAACCTTGCTCTCCACACACTGTCGCAGGCCTCCACTCCCGATCTGGTCTGCACTCCCACCCACGAGGGACAGAAATCTGGGCACGGGTGAAGTTTGTAAAAATATGTAAAACATAGTGCAAATTAAACTTTTAAAATGAAATAACACTGACAGCAACTCACATTTTGTATGATTAGTTATGTAAGTGACCAGCAGGAAACAAAGAGTTCATAAATGGGTTTTAATAGCGAGTGGTACTAGTTGGGCTAAAGCAAATCCTTCACCGACTGCAGGAGAGAACTGGGGCTATGAGGGATGGAGTAAGAGGGAAGGAAAAGAAGAAGGGACGGAAGGAGGGGGGAAAAGTGACGAGAGACTGGGAGAATAATGAGGAAAAAAAGAATTGTCAAAAAAAAAGAGAAAATAAAAGATGAGAAAAGCAAAGAAGTAGGAAGGAGGCAATGCTCATGCAGGTAAAGTGAGAGGGAGCTGGGGAAAAAGAAGGAGGGTAAGAGTGTTGTGGGAGTAATTACACTCAAAGTCATGATCTGCAGACTTTCTGTTCTCAAAAGCACAAATACACACATTTATTTAACTCCCTATTAAATCAGGGAAAGCCACAGTGGGCTGTAAACACCCTGACACCTTGTCTCATGAAACTGCCTCCACTTTGCTAAGGTCGGACTGTTTGTCCATCCGTCAACTGCCTGGAAAAATCTCCCTCTATCACTTTATTCTAGCAGGATGTCCCACCTCCAAAATGTCTAGACAGTCAATCAGGTTGCACCATTTAAAGTTCACTGAGTCTGAGATATAAATCCAAACTAATTAGCGAGTCTACAATCTAAACAGACTTAGTAACAAACTGGCATGAGAGCCAGAGTAGTAAATAGGAGTTATGGAAACATGTGGGATGTGTGTGAGTATTGTGTGTACTGTATATATTATTTACAGTAGGCACTTTCTGCAGCTGGTGATAGATGTGAATGCATTTGCCTCTATGTATGTGTTCATGTGTGGACCAGCTGGGTAGCGTCCGTGATGGATGTCGCTCACTGACAGCCTGACGCCAAACAGACTACGCAGCTGTCCCTCGCCCCATGATGGACAGAACAGGTGGAAGCACACACAAGACCATACACACAAAGTTGATGCATACACGATGTTGTTCAGAAATGCTCATTTGGCAGTACTATGGACAGTGCGGATGTAACGGGACACGGCTTGTGTACAAACTATGTATGGGGACAGCTGTGAGTAAAGAGGCCCCTGCCAGCAAAGTCACCGTCTACCTTCCAAACAAGAGAGACAAGAGGAATCAATCCCTCAACACCAGCAAGCCAGATCGGTACAAAATAGAAGCAGAGTATGTGCCAGAAACGGCTTAGTGGTTAGGAAACAGCACCTTTGGAACAAAATGGATGTCTGCCTAACACTAGTATCTTCTCTCCTGTGTCTCCCAAGGCTTCTTAACTTTCCAACCATATATCTCTTTACAGGAGAAGAAATACTTGCGTCTTGGTGGCCTGGTGGTCTAAGACGCATACCACATAGCTCTCATAGTTCGAATCAAGCTTGGGACCTGTGCTGCAAGTCATTCATCTTCCTCTCTCTTCTACCCAATACATTTTAAATGTTGCTGGGTACATTTTGTTGGGTGTTCATCTTCAACACTCACTGGAGTATGAAGTGCAGCACAGGAGGAAATATTTTTCCCCAACTAGTACAAGTACAACCAGCAAAAGTATATCACATTTCTCATTTTATAATTCCTTACAGATATTCAGAGAAACCTTTCGTCTTACAGGAAATTTAGAAAAGGCTGTTCATGCCACTAGGACTTCCACTGCGGCTTTAATCAACTTACTGTAGCTTTTCGGTTCAAATACGCTAAGGCACAGCACAATATAGTAGACCATAAAGCCATTCAAACATTACACATCTAGACTTATGAACACAAAGGTCAAAGATAGTAGTTACACATGATCAGTTTCGAGACCAAATTTAAGAGCATCCCTTTAACATATAAGTGACAAAAAATATTTAAGAGGGGGAGCAGATGAGAGGTCTGAAAGAGTGAAAGCAGTGTGTGTGTGTGTGTTGCCCATCTCATTTTCCAAGGGTGTATGTTAGTATTTAAGAGGTACCAGGAGTCCAGAGGCCTCTACCACTGTTGGGTTCATACTCATATAATTACTACACACACACACACAAAACAATGTGTGTAAGTGTGTGTGTGTGTGTGTGTGTGTGTGTGTGTGTGTGGGTAGGGGGGGGGGGGGGGGGGGGGGGGGGGGGGGGGGGGGGGGGGGGGGGGGGGGGGGGGGGGGGGGGTAGGTGTGAATGTGGGTTTGGGTGGGCTAGGATATAGATTTTATCCAGGCCCACAGCAAGAACCCACTCTGTTTTGTATTATAGAAATATTGGGCCCCGACTGTTACATATCAGGGAAATATTCGTTAGAGTGGTCCCCCTCTGTCTAAAACCGGAGTAATAGTATATATTTCATGGAATGGACCCAACTGTGTAACAACAATATGCTTCCTTGATATTTTGATGTGAAATATTCTAATAAAGTAGATCCTCTACAGCTGAATATTAATATTATTTACAGAAATGTTTCACCATTACATATCAGAGATATATTTGCTTTTAAGTCTACATAGTCCATTAATTCTGAAACAAAGGTGGACTATTTGTGTCTGTGCATTTGCGTTCTTGCGTGTACGTGTGTTGTATATGGTTACAAAAAGGGGTGATGTGTGGGCTGTGAGCGGTAATGGAGGATCCTGTTGCACTAATGTGATGAACATGATATTCCTTATACACCATAAGGACACACACACAAAACAGCATTCCTCCACAATCCTCCCTCCATAGATCCTGTTTTCATCGGTTATAGGTGAGGATGTGAGATGAGAAGGGAGGCAGCTCAGTGATGTCTTAACATCTAACGCTCTACGCAATTTGAGACTTTTCATTTAATGTCATTAAAATTCTCCCTATATACTAATTTGTTTTTCAGAGAATTTCAAAATAATATTCACTTTAAAAATATAAAGCTGACTGAAAAAAAACAATTAAGTAAGAAGGAAAATGTCCAGCAAGTCCTTATTAAACAATCACTTTCTATGAATGACAAAAAACTCACCAAGGAAGATGAATCAAAGTCTTATTTTACAACTGTAATGGTGAGGGCTGATGAACGCATGACATTTCCTGCACAGTCATCAGACCTCAACCCCACTGACCATCATCGTCAACATTTAAAGAGGGATGTGACATACGGAAAAACCACAGTCATAAGTCATAACAAACGTACAACATTTGCCAACAGAGGGTTAAGAATTCTGAGCGGCAGGAAAGACAGAAAAGCAGAGAATGATAAGTAGACTGGTGAGAAACAGGAAAAAGACTCAAAGATGGAGAGAAAAGACGACAAGAGGCATGAAAGAGGAATGCACAGTAGGCTGGTGGTTTTTTTACTACATACTACATTCTATTTAGCTAAAGGTAGGATATTTAATGTACTAATACAGCAGTCCAAATATGTTCTCTGTCCTATATTAAATGTTGTACTTCCATTCCTACAAATCAAAACATTTCCAGAGATTGAATTAAATGTGATGAAAAGACATTTTAAAATATCTGTGGAAAAAAGTTAAAAACTGTTTATAGTTGAACGTAATTTTTTATTCAGAGGAATATAAAATCAATCAGTTTAACTCCAGCTCCGACTGATAGAACAATTAAAATTGAAACACATCTACAAACGTGTGACAACGCCTACAACATAAAAACACAGTTTGAAGCCAGGTCTGTGTAATGACGACTGATGTTTATTAGGTCATTACAACAGCAGCATTTAGGCACCTATCTGAGTTGTTACAACAAAACACCACTAAGAAAGAAAGACTGTCTGAAAGAGAGAGAGAGCTGAACGGATGGATAAGAAAGAGATAGCCCAGAAAATAGAAAATTAAACAGACAATGAAACATAAGCTCTGTGATAACAAAATGGCCTATATGCCGAACACACAAACCCACAAACACACACGGTCACTTAACTGAAGTAGGAAAGACAAGCACAAACGCTGTTTCATACAAGCGGTATCAATCCATATTCACACATGGGCGCATAGACACAGCCGCCCACACACATGCACTGAGGCCATTAAAGGTGCATCAACATGAGGGGAGAGATGCTTAGAGCCACTAGTGTCAGAACCTATGTAGACTAAACACAGTTGAGTGACTACAGCTGTAGGAGAGAGGGCCCTCCCTCTGTCTCTCTCTCTCACACACACACACACACACACACACACACACACAGAGGACAGAAGTCTTGGGCAGATGTTCAATGTGCTTTTGATATCAGCATCAGCAGCGCTAGCAATCATTTCTCACACCAGGTCACGCACGCACGCGCGCACACGCACACACAGTTACACAGACATACACAGCCAACCTCCTCTCTTGTATCCCTTGTCTGTTTAAATCAAATCAGACTCCTCCACCGCCATAACCAGCCCCATATGAAACGGTGTCAAAATCAACTCCATCTTAGCCCAAACATGCTTTGGCCAGTGGGGTAGGCTGGCAGGTAAGTGTGTGTGTGTGTGTGTGTGTGTTTGCGTGTACTGTACCTCTCTGCCACATGGTAGGACTCTGGGTGGATACAGGTCTGGTCCAGAGGATTAAATGAGGTTGGTATGTTGACACAAGTCTTTCCTTTGCCCTTCTTAGCCGTTGCTTTCTCTGGCACTGCTGGTGCAGGGTGAGGTGAGGATTTGGCACTGCTTTGAAAAAAAGAAAGCCATTTTAAATTTAGGAGGAAGTCCAAGTCTTAGAAAGCCTTCATATCAAAAACACAACTTTGCATCAAAAGGTCGGTTCCCCATATTACAAAAAACACATTTTCTCACATACCTCTTGTGATATCTATGCTTTCAACACAAATAAATTCCACAGAGGTTAGATACCACTAAATGTGCAATATGTGTATAGGTAATAGGTAAGAAAGCAGTGTGAAACACAATCACCGTGTGTCTATGTGTCCGTACATACAGTTTGCATATGGGTGTGTACGGTGTGTACCTGGTTTGTGGGTTGATTCTAATGAAGCCGGCACACTGCTGGTAGGTCTTGGGCCCCATGCCTTTGACCAGTTTGAGTTGCTCCCTGTTGATGAAGGGACCCTTCTGCTCTCTCCACTCTGCAATATTCCGTGCCCTGCCCGCATTTAGGCCTGCTACATGCCTAGGAGAAGAAACCACAGTTTAGTTTCAAAATAAGATATCTACAGTATAACTACACTAAACTTTGTAGCATTTGCTTTACACACTGTCCACATCACATTTCTATAATGTACAAACAAATATAGCAGATTGTGCAGACCGTGACCTGGCAACAGTCACAAGAGACACACATGAGCCAATATCTAGTGAGTATATTTGTCCAGTTTTGGCAGAGCAATTACAAAAAAAGACGTGATTTGAAACTCAATTAGGTCTGCTCTGTTAATGCCCACAGTGACTGAGTCACACTAAAAACACACAGCAATGTCAACACTCCACCTAATACCTCAGTCATCAACACGTCTGTGTGTGTTTAATGTGTGTAGCGTAACTTCTGGCAGGAATGGAAAAAGCTCACTTGCAGAGCAGACAGGTAAACAGATGACCTGATGCCTGCCCTGCAGCGAACACCAACTCATTTATACTGTTTGTATCCATTGCAAGTGTATGTGTATCAAAATGTGCACTTCCTGTACCTTTGAATCATGTGTATGTACTATACATGTCGTAGTACATACGTGTCTCTGTGCACAGTATTTTATTATAATTGCCACTTTATTTACACACATGTACTTTTCTATATGTGCGTGTGTGTTTCGAGCATGTGCCTGCGCATGAGTGAGAATGAAGCATTACCGTGACTGCTAAGGGAAAGTATGTCAGAGGTCTAAGCCCTACTTTATCTCTGTTTCATAATTTGCATATATGTCTGTGTGTATGTGTTTGTACTTTATGTGTTGTCTACCTCATCAGAGTCTCGGAGCAGATGTTAATGTCCACCCCGACGAAGCTCACACATTCCTGCACAACACCGTCCAGTGCTGCCTTCAGAGCTCCTGCTGACACATCATGCTAGAAACACGCATTTAGCAAACACACACACACACACACACACACACACACACACACACCCACCCACACACAATGTCAGGCTGAAAATTGGATTAGCAGAGAAAACAACATTAAATAACTGCTTTCGGCAAAAAGGGTGCCCCCTGTTCTTAAACACACACAGACATACTGCAGATAAGAACACACTCTGTATGAATTTTTGTGGTTTGGGACTTATATAATATTATTATTATTATTATTATATAATATTTTAGAGATAAAATCACAAAAAAGTTTTCAAGTTAAAAAGTTTTGCCGCTATTATATTATATCCAAACCTGTCTACCCAGTATGTTTTATTGCAGACTTTATAATGGACTTCACATAATCTCATTGTGTTTACATAATCCCCATTCTGTATATTTGTTAACCGTTATATTCCATTTAAGGCTGACTGATTTGGGGGAAAAAATCTAATTGCGATTTTTCTGCGAGATATTGTGATTACAATTCGATTTACAATTTCTTTAAATTGAAGGTTTGCTAAAGTTCAATATTCACTGCCAGTCTATTTTTGACGGAAGCCACATCAAGCAGCACAGAGCAGATGAACCAGGCAGGAAATCAGACACAGAACGGCACAGAGAATTCGGTCGATTTTCAAAATAAAACTCCCTTTGCAGACTCCCGATTGTACATCAACAATAAACACACTTAAAACAGACAAAAAATAAACAATTTAACTACGTAGTCTACTTAACCATGGCAGAAGCACACAAATCAAGGACAACTGAACAAATTAGCAAAATCTGAACAAGTCAGCAAAATCAGACAGGCAAAATGCTCTTATTCTGAAATACTCCATGTGGATATGTAACGTTGGCCTGCAGAGAGGGGAACGGGCTCACAGCGAGCTGTTATCCGTAGTTGAAGAACACAAAATTACAAATTAACAACACGTTAACTTAGTGCAGCTAAAAGCTCACACTTCAGTGTGAGTTGACGCCGGACAGAATCGCGGCTCAGCCGCAGCTTCTGTCTGTTCGGCTGGCGCCACTTGCCCACATTTTGCTGTAGTTTCGTTTGTGTTTGTAAAATGTATATGCCCTGTGCCCGCTCTGACTGGTGAGTAGGACCGTAAAAGGAGGCGCATGGAGCTTGTGATTGGCGAGTAGATCTGTCACACAAGGATGACAAACGGAAAGACTTTTTAACTGCATGACTGTTTAAAACAGTCAGATGCGCTGTATAATTAACCTACATTTTAATCACCTCTTCATGATTAGCTAATCGCTAGACTTCCTTCAAATCGCAATTTCGATTTGAAAACGATTAATCGTTCAGCCCTAATTCCATTTTTGCTATATATTACTATCTGATCAGGGGAGGGACAATTTCCCTGAGGGGGCTATTAAAATGTCATCCTTAAAGAGATAAACAGCAGCACAAGAGAGATGATTGATTGACAAGTAGTACAGCAAGTAAGAGGCGGAGAGAGAAACATACGGAAGCACAGAAGGGAAAAGAGAGAGAGAATGTTTAGTTTGGCTTGTCAACAATCTCTTTCCCACAGTGGTTTCCTTAGTGTAGCTTGCTGTCCATAAAGATCCTCACACTTCTCAACCACCAGCCAATCAACCATTAGTAAGGAGATATTGTCCAAAAGAACTGAAGGTCTTTTCTAATAAGGAGCAGTGCAAGACAGCCAACAAAGCAAATAAAGGAAAGTGGCTGATAATGTATCAATAAGCAACATTTAAAAAAACAAAACAATGTTTAGCTCACATAAAAAACTAAAAAGAAAATAAACTTGATCAAAATAAAACATCAAAACATTTTATTCTATGAAGTCTGGGAGTCGTCCCCAGACAAACAGAAACCCTGGGCTGCGGATAGAGCCTAAAACCAAGACGTTCAGCTGGAGACTGATGGCTCAGCAACTGCGCGAGGATTAGCTGACAGTCTAAACTAGACTACTGTTAGGTTGTGTTTGTGTGTGAACATGACTGAGACTAACATGGGTCGTCCTGTAACATGATCAAGCTCTGAACAAACACTGGCTTGTAAACCGATAACACCAGCTAGTAAATGCACCCTTCTCTGTCAGCAGTAACAGGACAGCAGGCCAGATGAGAAAGGAGAGGGAGACAGACAGAGACATTTACGGGAGAAAAAAACACATGACTACTAAGTTTTGCCAGGCCATTTATGAAATATTCCCTAGTTTGAAACTAGAAGATTTTAACCTACGTCACTGAACAGGTCCAGTACTAAACTATCCTCACATATAAAATCCTTTATTATAATTTGACAAAATCATTTATCATTAACGCAATTACTTGGACAACTTCCAGAACTATTCAGAAGGTGTTTTCTAATGATTTGGTTTTATTTAATCAACAGGGGGCACAATACAAGGCCCAAGTTAGTTATCTCCAAAAGGAAGCAGCACCTAGAAGGACATTCCCAGCTTGAAAAAGTATCTACCTGCAATTTAATAGCGGTCAACAATGATCGTGGTTATGGGATGAGCAGACACGAATGATTAACTTGAAAATATTTTCCTTATCTTCGCACTGCCAAGACGAGATGTTATAAAGTAGAAGGACACTGTGTCAACATTTCATCTTTGAAATAATGCATTTCATATGTTTGATTTAGGCAGATTTTATTTTCAATTAAGCATTCTAAGTTTCTGTTTTTTATCAGTGAACTTATAATAACAGGGGAAATCACTTGCTCTCTAATGACACTGAAACTGTTGTTACAGGTGCATATAAAAAAGATCTTAAATGAACCTTTGTGTTTTTGATATATTAAATCATGATGAATACAGACGGACAGTTTATAAACCATATTTCATATTAAAAATATTTATTTAAAAATGCCCTTTTAAAAAGTCTGTTTTCATGTCATTTTCCCAATAACACTTTTATTTCATGAAACTTTTTTGTTTCCTAAAGTCACTTTCATGAAAGTGATGGTGTCATCATCAACCTCTCACCTATCAGCCAACACTTTCTACCAGATTTACCCATTTAGCACCTGTTAGCTAGAACATGCTACATGATTGGCTGAAAGGTAAAGGGGCGGTAACTGCTGACAACACTGTAATAAATAGTGACATTGTGAAATAAAACGGGTTAGTCTGAAAAGTGAAATTAGGAAGTAAAACTTGAAATGAACATGAAATAATAACAATAATAAAGTATGGTATATATGTCTATAAATAAATAAAATATCAACTAAAACCTTGTTCATTTTAATAAAGGTGTACAAAGGTGAGAGCAGCACAAGAGGATCTAAGGTAACAGCTAACACAGAGTTACTAACACACTCAGTACATAACTGTGCAAAATTAGGGGTGGGAAAAACTGAACTGAAACTGCAACTTAAATTTAATAAGTATCCATTTCATTCCAGTTAAAAAGTAAAGTAATGGGGGAAAACAAACATGGTCACACACATTAAACACCAGGGCAATTGACACAGTTGCAAGTCACAGCATTATCCGCGACAATTTGGAAACAAGGTTTATATAGCATGTTTTAAGCGAAGTTTACCCAACACAAATATTTACAATAGTTTATACAACTAATTGGTTAAAAATCCCCATCCCTGTGCTCAATTGTGCACAAACTCATAAACCTTAGAGTATGTATTTATGTCTGAAAGTACAATATGTATACACAGTTTTAAAGGTGTTGGTTTTCTGTGAAGCATAGGCCTACTGTATTTTCCATGAAATCTGCTCTACTGTATAAATAAAGGTCTGCTTGTTCGTGCTAATGATTCTATAATGATTTGCTAAAAGACAAGGACTTTATTCTGTGACATACAGAACCACAGTCCATTTGGCAGAAACAAAACACAGTGCAAAATTTTAACTTTAATTTACAAAAAAAACAACAACAAAACATTGCAAACCTCAGCTATGTATCATAAAATCACGTTGGCATGTACGGTGAAAACTCACTTCAAGGAGAGCCCTGGTGAAAAAAATAAATATGACTTAAAAATCACACTCAGCCAACCACAACCCGAGGCCAAGGCTAGATTTCAAAACGAGAACCTACATTTATTGTTTATTGTATGTGAATAGATGATATTAACTGGCCAGGTCAAAAACTCAGATTAACATGAAATTCAAATGAAGAAGAAAACCAGGACAATCAAACAAAGCAACAGACCTAGATTTAGAGAAGCGTCTCTCTGGCACCAGCAGTAGTGATTTAATGCGCCAGAGTTGGAGTGGAAGAGAGTAACTCTTCAAGCAAGTTCTGCTCTATTAGTCTATTACACATACATACACACAATCCCGTATGTGTGTGTCTGCCATGACATCCAGACAGCCCCCATGGTGCTCTACTCTGTTAACAGTGGCACTAACACCAACGGAGCATGTCGTCCTATCTCTCGTGTCTCATGTTTCTCCCCCTCTCTTGCGTTCACAAATCTCATCTAGAGGTAAACTGGCTAGTGGGCGCCAGAAATCACAAATGCAACGTACAAAAAATAAGAATGATCATCCTAGTCATGACTATGCAGTCCTAGTGTAGAGCATTCATTTTTTTCAGATGACTGGGGGACATTTATCATTCAGCTCTACTCCACCTCTACACTTCTTAAATTACGGCTTCCTCTCAAATGTATTATCTCCTATCTTACTTTTCTCCCACTGCCTTTTCTAACTCTGTGGTTCACTCGGTCTACTTCACCCTGAACTGTCCTTACAATCTGGATTTATAAATAAGGATGGAGGGGTCATGTAGGGGCACAGAGATGGAGAGAAACTATCAAGAAAGGTTTTCGCAAGAAAAGATCACAATGCCAGGAGACTTTAAAAAGATTTTCCCGACAAATACTATTATTAAATTTTTACAGAAGGACACAAGCACATATTGCTATCCTACAAGCACACCTTTACAAACTCTAATTCCATCCACTCAGAACATACTACCATCCATTTTTAAATCCACCTCCACTCCCTCATTCCTTGGTCCCAACGTTCAGACCATCAAACCTCAAAAACCATCTAGAGCCAATGGACTGGATCCCTATGTGTGAAGGTCATGTTTGGATTGGGCGGAAACCAGCTGAAGGCAGCCAACCAATACACAAGAACAAAGTACTTCTGTCTGCACCTCGAGTACTTAAATGCTGCTGAGTGTCAATCATAGAGAGATAGAGAAAGAGTGAGTGGTGAGAAACAGAGCAGGGGACAAAGAAACTAGAAACAAGCTTTTTGAGTTATTTTACTGAGCAGCTGAAAAACAATGTCCTTTTCTCTGATAAAGAAACACACAGACAGGTTTCCTTACAAAATAACATCATTAAAATCAGCAAATTATAAACATAGAGAACCAGAAAGCTAGACAGGAAAAGGGGAGGCGAAGTAACTGCTGTGAGTTGAGGTGTTGACTCACAGTGACGGTGGAGGTCTTCAGACTGACAGCAGACTGAAATGCCATTTATGAATGATGCCACTAAGAGCTTGGCAACCGGAACCAAGCTGGAGCCAGAATGGCTGCATGTACACCAAGAGCCTGAGGGCAGTAAATGTTGGAAGGATAACTGTAAGATGATTACAAACTGCAGGATCAAATGGCATTTGGCCTCTCTTTATAGCTTTCAGTGGGGGACATGAGAAGCTTATTCTCCTGTCCATGTTTCTATTCTTTTTAATGTGAGGACCCCCAGCCAATAAGAGTCCTTACCCGTGATTTAACAAGCAATAGAGTGCCTAAGTCTCTTCCTCTGCTTCCGCCCCATTGGACCTCATTTCGGAAAAAATATGTACAGTAGTCAATGGCGAGGGATTATTAGCTTAGAGCTTGTTTTTTGATCCCATTTTAATTGTGCCATGAATACACGTTTGTCAATTAAAAAAAATAATTTTGTCCATCAAGAAAGTCGCAGTTTGTCATAAATAAGTCAAGTAACATCTAGTTTTGTGTGAAACCTTTCAATGAACTACATCTTTTGTCTTGCACTACATACGTCACCGGCATGTGTAATGCTAGTTAACATTCACTGCTTGGTTGCTACTAGCAAGGTAAAATAGCTATGTTCCACGCAGAAATGTATCTCACCTGATGTGTTTAACCAATGGCTCTTGGTCCTCTCATCACTTCATCTTCTCATGCAAGTTATTTGACATTCGCTTCAGTAACGTTAGCTTCAATCATTGAGAGAAAAAGTTATGTCACATATGCGACTTTTGGGTTTATGGTCTTTGTAATTATATATTTTTACAGTCTTAAAACGCGACAGTTTCCCAACAAACTGCGACTTTCTTGACTTTCAATTGTATATTTTAAATTGACAAACATCATATGTGTAATTCAGTGCACAATTCAAACGGGATAAAAAATAAAGCGCTGTCTCTTGCCATTGACTACAGTACATATTTTTTCCTAAATAAGGTTCCATGGTGGTGGACCGGAAAGGGACAGACTTAGGCTCTCTATTGGGTTGATTTTAGTTACTGTTTATTTCCGTCAGTCTTATATCTAGAGGCCGAGTCAGAGGGGCATCTGAGCCCCTTTAACCCTGATAACCCTATATGTATAGCTACAGTCCTCTCGCCACTTTAATGAGAGGAAAGACTAGAAGCTGCATATGTCCTGAGAAACACTAAGTAACTTTTATTTTTGTGACTCCTGAAGTGTAAAAAAATTATATATTATGTACAAACTAACAAGGTGTTGGAGGTAATCTGCAAGTCGTGCACTCTTCACTGACAGCCTGGGAGAACGCCCTCTCGAACATATTGTATATTATTTCCAGGCACGTAGGCTTAACTTAGAGTCTGTGTATGTGTGTCCCTGTGTGAAAAAGTGCATGGTTAAATACCAGTCATAAATCAGCAGCTGAAAGTGATATGACAGCAAGGAGATGGTTTTATGTTTTACCCGCACCTTTCATTAATGCCTAATGGCTATTTCTCAACTTCCTGCAAAACAATCACACACACACACACACACACTTTACCTGAGGGACTGCAAAACAGAGCGAATGAGAAAATCAAAACAGAGTAAGTTTCAAGACAGGCACAGGAAGTCCAAATTACACACTGACTTGAGCCAGTATGGATCATTTTGGGCAAATGTATTATCAAATATTCCGCTACATTAAAGGGAAAGAGGTTGAGGCAATTTATGCATTTATTTTGTGGCTCAGAAGTTATGGAATAACTAAAACATTCAAAAACACACATTTACTTCCTTTTCATAGTACTACTCTGCTTATAATAGGATTGATCTTATTTTACACTTTAAGTTTGTTTTCTAATATTTGTGTGTTTTATCTTTCAACCACTGGTTTAATATCCTTTTATATAAAGCGTGTGCACATCCACCTTGGTATTAGATGGCACCTATAAAGATTTACTTACTTACAAACCACTGAAACAAAAACATCCTTAATCAATCGATGTAAACTGCACAGCGCTAGAATACGTAGCCTGACATGACAACAGCCAGTAAATGTGGAATAAGTAGAGAATTGGCATGAGCATGTTTAAATCCATTATACAAGAAAAGATACAAGCTTGACTCATCTCTCAACCTAACTCAACACACAAACACACAGACACATGCTGTGACAGACCTATGGGAAATAATTTAAATAGTAGCAGATAATGTTTGGCAGTTTCTGCCACTGATCAAATCTTTATAAGACCGTTTTGTTTTTCCCACGGCTCAAAACTCCGAGGCAAGAACTATCAATCACTGTCAAACCCCCATTTCTCACTCTCCTTCCTTCTCTCACCTCTGTCTACTCCTGTCTCCCCTGTAGGCACTACCATTCAAGAGTGAAAAATTGCATGCTCAGTGCACACATACACATTTGCACGGCTGTACACACACAAAGCACTATGAGCACATCGACCTTCGTGCGAAAAGTGACATAACTTACAGTAGCTGAAGGTGAAAACTTCAAATTTAGACGGAATTTTTTGTCAATGCAAACGAGATGCAGTTTTTCTACTGACCTGCCCGGCTCAAAAGAAGCAGTACTGTTGATCGGAAAGCCCTCCAACTTAGAGAATACAAAAATAACATTTGAATAAAAACTTAATTTAACTTCTTCTAATGACATGTTTTCCTACAGTGACAGGGGTATCAAGTGTCAATAAGACATAGAGCCCTTTTTGAAAGGCTGATCTATGGCAAATATATTTTTATCGGCTAGTGGTCGACCAATATGGGTTTTTGAAATCCAATGGCTACGCAAATTAAGACAAATATTTTTTTAGGGATTCCTGTGGGATTCCCGCGGGATGGAGTCAATTTTACTTTCCATCACGGGACAGGGACAGGACAGAAAAAAAAAGTCAAGGAGAGCGGGCAGGAAAGAAATAATAGATTTGTTATTATTCATAAATATTAATTTCTAATACTAGTGGAGTGCCCGTTCACAGAGGCCGACGTGACGCCTCACAGTGGTTTTTGTTCAAAATCTGCATCTCACATTGGTTTCAGCAGTAAGCAATAGGCGGTCCGCAGGCCAAAATAACAAATACATAAATAAATAAATAGTGTGTTTCAAAGCACTGCTGTATTTCTAGTTGAATTGAGAGCTGTTACTTTGAAAAGGTCCTGAAAGACATTTAAATGAGTCTTTGGTGTGCTTGACACAATCTTAAAAAAAGCAGTCAGGAAATGTGAGATTGGATTCCCCTGAATGAGAAGCTGGGGATTTCTTCTGCCTGGAGATGCTGGCATATGAAAATAAGCAACCGTAGGTTGATGGATGTGGACCAACTGCTGGGACACACACACTTAAGCACATGCTTTATTGTGAGCATTTGAAACAGTCTCTTCATAGTAAATTTGTTGAAGAGGGAAAAAAAATTGCACAAGCTGGGAGCGAACAACTCTCCGATGAAAAGCCGATGAAAAAAAAGCGATGAAAAACTAATGACTGAGCTAACTGGACACTCAAACATATTTGTCAACCCCTGACCTACAGCATTAATAAACACTGAAACAACACAACAATGGCGGAGATACTGCAAGATATTCAGCACTTACAACCCCATTTCACCACAATTGTTCTTAACACAGCCTATATTAAACCTGTGTGATGACCATTTCAACAATTAACTACCACATCGGAGCTCCGCTCTGCGCTGTTCTCTAGTATATTTACTAATATTAATTAATAATTAATTTTGAACGTGTTGCGTGTTCAAATTGTAACAAAGACGACAATGCACTCTCTTGGGTCCACAGCACCACACCCGCCACATTTGAAGTCGATTGGATGAACGGTTCCTGACATAATCGAAATACAAACAGACAGACAGAAATTCCTGTCTTTATTAGAGAGATTTTTATTAATGAATAAAACAGAAAAATACATTGGTTCTGCCATAGATTTCAGAATGTGACTGGTGTTTCAGAGTGGGGTACAACTTGTCAGAAGTGACGACATTCAAATTGCATTATTCTCCACAGTTTAATGATATATATTTAAAGAGGTGGTATTATGCTTTTTGGCTTTTCCCCTCTCCTTTATTGAGTTATATATCTTTTTTGTGCATGTAACAGGTTTGCAAAGTGAAAAAGCCCAAAGTCCAGCCCAAAGGGAGTTCCCATCTCCCACAGAAAGCACTTCTCTGAACGGCTTGAAAACAGCTCGTTTGTAGTCCAGTACTTCACTTCCTTTACTTGTGACGTCACAATGAAAACGTGTCTTAAAGCTTGCCAAGCGGCTAGCGGGGTCAGGTACGCCCTCAAACCAAGCTAGTCTGAGCGGAGGCCCTTTGGCTCGACTCGCCTTTATTTGGTTTTCCATTGTAGAAATGTTGCACCTGTACCTGCTTCCAGGTACTTTTTTTTGTATCACCTCACCTCCATCGAGGTTCCAAGCGAGCTGAGGGATACTAAAATGTAATGTAAAAACACAACAGACTGCTGATTGGTCAGAGAATATTCACTATTCACTGCATCATCATTGCTGCACCAGACAGAGGCCAGCAACAGAAAGTTTACAGTTTTCATAAGGAATTTCATCACTAAATCTACTTCTGAGAAGTTTTGAGGTGAGAAATCAGCAGTGTAGATTTCAAATATTGACAGTTTTACGAGAAGTGAGTTGAGGAGCTCCCTGTGCCAACCCGCGGGAGGAGCGTGCGAGGCCGGCCAGCCGGCGGCTCACAGAGCCCTCTGCTACCGCCGTCACACAGACAAAACATAGCTGGAAGGTTTTCAAACCGCTTATCTGTCTTTACATTCTGAGGAATGTTGAAACGTTTTAACTTAAAAAAGATAATGCTGTGTGGATCACTGGTGTGTGTGTCACATTAAACATTACGTCACGGCAGTTGTGTGTGGCGTCGCTATGGCGACAAGCTATGTACTATCTCTGGGTACTAACTGCAATGGAAAACGGAGCAGGGCCGAGTAGAGTCGAGTCTATTGATTTGCGCTATGGTAGCATTTTTCGGCAAGGCAGCATAGATCATCAGAACACCGGCAACAGCTCAACGTTTAGTCCTAAAAGACGATGCAACTCCGACTCTGTTTGGGCCTGGAAATTCACAATCACAACCTGTAAGTACGCTTTATTGGTTGTGAATTATATTTAAAATAAACACGGCAATGTAACTTCACAGACTG
>NC_060164.1:21258728-21274732 GCF_021292245.1 Micropterus dolomieu
GAAAACGGAGCAGGGCCGAGTAGAGTCGAGTTTATCGATTTGCGCTATGGTAGCATTTTTCGGCAAGGCAGCATAGATCGTTAGAACACCGGCAACAGCTCAACGTTTAGTCCTAAAAGACAATGCAACTCCGACTCTGTTTGGGCCTGGAAATTCACAATCACAACCTGTAAGTACGCTTTATTGGTTGTGAATTATATTTAAAATAAACACGGCAATGTAACTTCACAGACTGTTCAAATGCGGAGTTGTTGTAAACGCTGGCTAACACAGATAAAGTTATAGCTATAATGCTAACGTTACACCTGATGTGAAAGCTACTGAGCAAACGTTCAAATTGTTCGGCCAATTTTTATGTAAAATCGAGTTGAAATATGGTGATTTTTGTAGTGGTTTATTGTAAGATGTTGAACAATGATGTTGTATGGTTGTGGACTTGTGAGTAACTTATACCATCTGCTAGGTTACGGTCGCCTGAAACGGCTTTGATTTGGATCACACTACCTTGTTTCTTACGACCCGCCCTTCTCTGCTTCTGATTGGCTAGTAGTCCTTACCTGGGAACTGCGCATGTGCAGTAAGATGTGCATGTGAAGTAAGATGCATCACTCTGTAGCTCAAGAGCGGAGTGTACAGCTCAGGGTGAAAAGAGGAGCTGCAGCAATGTGCAGTATGAGAAAAATATGGTGTTTTTAGAAAATTAAACCATGTAAACCTGTTCTGGTACAACCCCTAAATATAATTTTTAACATGAAAATTAGCATAATACCACCTCTTTAAAAAGAAGATTTAGGGCTTAAAACTAACTTTTTCACCACCTTCCTAAAACTCATGATGGGGAGCACTAACATCGTTCCACAGCAGCAACACTGACAAGGCTGCTGCAGTTGTGTCCACAGACATATTTTGTATATCGGCCTTGTGAGTGTAGGTGTCGGCCGATGCCGATTAACATGCTGACCGGCAGCTCAGAAATGCCAAAGAGATGTTCTTTTGTTGATTTATTTTTATCAGGTTTTTTAAACCCTCAAATATCAATACTATTTTTGGGCTCAACTGATACATGGTTCTAATAAGCTTAAAAAGCAGAGGAAGGGGAGTCATTGGGACAAAAGCTGGAAAATTCTAGCAAAAAGATGGAATGACAGAAGGAGAACGGTTAAAAGAGGTGTGGGGAAGAGTGACAGTTTCTTTAATATCCGGCTTGTGGGCAATGTTTTCTTACACAGCAGTGTGTATATCTGTGTGTACTTTCCAGTAGCAGTTAGTTACACACCCCTGGGAATTACCCAGCTGTCAACAGAGCACAGCAACATCAAGGGCTTATTGACAGATGAAGGAGCTGTCCAAAGGCCACACCCACTAAGTATCTAATTATACAGGATACTATACTCCTAATGTGTTTGTCCATGTAAGTGTTCTGAACTATAAATACAATTATTCTTAAATCCTGAAGATTATCAGTCGCCTTTTAAATGTTTTGTACTACTGGTAAGCACTAATACACATAGCATTGTCCTAATCCTAATAGCATTGTCTCTCCATTCAAAGTCAGTATCCAGAAAAACCTGTCAGCTAGTGGTGCTGTAGTGAAAACAGTGTTCCCACACCAATAGTTATGTCCAATGTGATTTTAATGGGCCTCACTTTTTTAGCCCTCAGCTCATTTCCTCCTTTCTCTCAGAGCTGTCACTCACTGGGTCAGCAGAGGGAGGGAGAAAGAGGGAGCATGCTGTGCCAGCTGTCTAGAGTTACATCTGCCCTATGCTTTTTGGGTCTAATGGCAATAAACCTTCAGAAAGCTCAGAATGCCATGAATCACACAAAAGAACTTGCTAGAAAGCACACATATGCAGGAGTTCACTTTTCTCACACTCATTCTTCCACACAAAACAAATGTATATACACGAATGCAAACATACACACACGTAGACTCTGAAAAGGGATAGGGAGTCCGGTGTGTACGTGTGTGTGTGTGTGTTCGCGTGAGCTGACACGCAGGTCAAAGTGATGTCCCATCTCATATCTGTCAGCAACCAGAGTTTATTTACCCGGTTATATTATCATTTGTTGACCTAGTCACATGATCTGAGAGCGGGAGGTGTAGAACTCCAGGCACCCCAGAGAGCCCAGTCAGGACGTGATGAGAGACACGGGCCTGTGACCTAACACACTCAGTCACACATACATAAGCACAAGCACTTGCACAATATGACCTCCTCCCCTTGCTTTCAATTCTCCCCTCTGGTGTCCTTGTTTTAACCCCCCTTCCTTCTCTTCCCCATCTAATTTGAGTGACTTCCAATTGGGATATTCTTTCTTTATACTGAAATGTACTCTGTCCGCCAACACCAGCAAATGACTTTTACGTGGCCCAAGTGCAAGTGCTAAATGTTAGAAAGTATAAATAAATCTCAACCATAATGTATGTGCTGTACATCACTGGCTTAGTGTACAGGATGTATAAGTCTTCTCTAAATCCCAAGGTAGACTCAACACTAGAACTGAAACAATAAGGCTAGTAAATGAATCCGTTAGCTAATGAAGAAAAAATTATTGACAACAATTTCTGATAACTGATTTCAAACAAAAAATTCCAATTTCAGCTTCTGAAATCTAAGGATTTGCTGCCTTTCCCTGTTTTAGATCACTGTGGACTGAAAAAATGTGAAAGAAAAACATCCCACTTTGATCAAACTGGGCAATTTACTGTTGTTTGACTATTGTTTCAATTGATAAATCAATCATGAAAGAAATCATGACTTGCGGCCCTACACTCAGCCTTACATCGACTGCTCTCTCTCACTGCTGCCTTGTCACTGAATGGCCTATGCACTTCCATCAGCAAAACAGGAATTCTTCCACTAGAACCAAAAGATTGCTTTACTGAAGACTATCTATTTATCTATCCATCTATCCATCTCCTGATAATGCTCCTGTCTTTTAAATAAAAAAATAAATCAAGATAACCTAAGACTATTTGTTAGAGCTATTACTTGGATGCTATGACAACTGCATTGCTCGCTATTGGTTGTCTCATGTTTAGCTTCCAGTCTGATAGTCTGACCTTATTCTACTTGCCTTCGTCATCCTCAATCCATTTTGTTCCCATCTCCATCCTCTCCCTCACCCTTTTTCCCCCCACAACCTACCATATATGGGAGAACTGCTTTAATAACTGGTGTAAATAGTAAGCACGCTGACCTAATGCTTATATTGCCTTTCTCGCACAATTACACACACACACACACACACACACACTTGCAATGAACAAAATCAACACTGAGCTAACTGTTATATCATCTCCACACACACTTAAACGCATATGGGCAGTGCGCAGGCAAGAAAAAAAAACAAATGTCCAAACATACGTCATGCCTGATCTCCATTAATTGAATTAGCTGTCACCCTTAGCATCATCTGTTGACACAGGCCTCAGCCAAGTTTATCTACTTCCCTGCTTGCCTCTCTTCTCTCAACCTCCAAGTTTTTCTCATTCGACCCATTACATCTTCAATCCCTTACTCGCATTTATGCCTCAAGTCCCAATTTCTGCTTTGCCAGAATTACAAAAGACAAAACTAAACTAGTAAAATAGTAAAATTAACAGCAGACCAGAGCACACTGTACATACTGCATAGAATACAAGGTAATGCCAGTCACTGTGTTTTTAAAGACTGATGTTTTAAGGCTTGAAATATACAACTGCAATTTTTTAATGTTATGTTGTTATGCTCTTCTCCTCTCTTATTCTTAACTTTTAAGGACACCAAGACCATTTTACACACCTTCACCTTATCACACCTGGATTATTGCAACAGCCTTTTTATCTTTTTAACTCAAAAATCTACTGATCGACTCCAGACTGTCCAGAACTCAGCTGCCAGGCTTTTAACCAGAACAAAGAAATATGACCACATTACCCCTGTTTTAGCTTCATTACACTGGCTCCCAGTATGTTTTAGAATTGACTTTAAAATTCTATTGATCTCTTTTAAAGCTCTTCATGGCCTCTCACCTTGTTATATTTCTGAACTTTTAGTCCCATACACACCAGCACGTACCTTGAGATCCTCGAGCAGAGGTCTGTTGTCTGTTCCAGAGTCTCGACTGAAAACTAAAGGGGACAGAGCGTTTGCTGTCAGGGCCCCGAGGCTCTGGAACAGCCTGCCTGAGGAAATCAGGTCGGCTGAGTCAGTGAACTCTTTTAAGTCCCTTCTTAAAACATACTTTTATAGGAGAGCTTTTCCCGATCTTATTTGACTTTATTTTATTCTAGTTACTAATTTTATATTTATCTTAAATGTGTATTTTAGTCTTAGTCATAATCTTGTATTGTTTTTGTATTATTGTTTTTTTGGGTATTATTGTTTTTTGGGTATTATTGTCTTTACACTTGTTAAAGCACTTTGTAACTTGTTTTTGAAAAGTGGTCTACAAATAAAGATTATTATTATTATTATTCCTTCTGTGAATGTTGGTTGTACGTTGGTTCCTGTCCGATAATCATGCTGCCATTTTGGTCAGGACTCACTTAAAGAGACCATGCTGGTTAAATAAATAAGACAATACAGAGAACAATTAAAAACATTCATGGCGCATCTTTGCCATTTTATAGCAAATAAGTAATTACAGCAGACTATAGCAGTGCTTTAACAATACACGTGTGTACCATCATGGTTTATTGCTAATGTGCTTTTACACCAATCACCACCACACACACGCACGCACGCACACACACACTTCTTCTTCTCTGCTCTTTGCTTGAGTGTAACACATAGCAGATGTTCCACTGCCCAGGGACAAGAAGCTCTTACCCACAAGGAGCGTCCCAACAGAAAAAGCAAAAACAGACTTACCTGGTATGTTCCAATGCCAATATGTTTAGGATCAATCTTCACAAGCTCAGCCAGTGGATCTTGGACACGTCTTCCAATGGACACTGTCAACATGCACGCACAAACACACCCACACAGACACACGCGCAACATGCACATCCACACACAAAGAGGAAGCAAGCATGAGATTCTATGGTTTGTGTTTTCAACACAACTTGCTATCTGAATCACATTTATTGAAAATGCAAATCCATACAATTTATAATTACTGAATATGCAAATTGTCCTCATATTACATGGTTGGCCTGAGGGGAGGACAAACCTAATTGTCATTCCTCCACCCCCAATGATAGTAATTAAAGCTTGCTTTCAACTGGAGTCTTTGCACCTGTCATTTAGCTCCTGATAGATGCTGGAGCCATGAACCCTTAAAACCACTAATTTAACTAGAATTGTGCACACACAGCCAAATGTAGCACACAAATAAACAAACACAGTCTGTTTCGACTGAAGCAGGGTTGCTTTTAACGATGGAGGCTGTAAGGAATCAGCATGCTGCTGCACATGAAGCCAAATGTCTTTTCCATGAATACGCTGGCAGGCCCTAGTGACAAGAAGAAAAATTACAAACAACCTAACTCACATACACACCATAATACATGACATCATCCCCGACACACACAGGCACACAGAGAGGGAGAGAATAACACGACCAAATAACTGTTCACATTCCTGTCCCTTTAAAATACAAAGGACGTGGCAACTCTGTCTGTTAACACCTTACCTTATTATTCTTCTAACTTTCAAAGTTGGAACAAGTGAAAATAATAAACGCACTTCAAAACTGTTAAATAGTTATTTATCTCTCTATCATGATGTATCTAATTTGCTCTAATGGTTTGACTTCTATCAAGGAATAGAGGTTGACCAAAATCTTAAACACATCTATTTTAGGATTCAACACACTATGATGAATCAGAAGTTACAGGACACAGTTTGTCCCCTTCCCCATCCTTCCTGTGCTGCTGCTTGCCACTGTCTTGTATGTGTTCATTATGTGTGTGGTTGAATTTCAGTGGTCAGCGATGATTCAGACTTAGATCTTTAAGGAGGAACGGACAGATAAAGAGAAAGAGAGGGATGGGATGTAATAGAGGGAGTATGTCTGGAATCAATGGCTCTCCTCTCCTCTGGCTGTGGTGGGAGGCTGCTGCCTGAGATAATATTTAGACAGGGATGGAGTTTCAACCGTGGCCTTGCTCAGTGTACCACCAAAACTCTGCAATACTCTTTCAATCTATTCTCTCCTTCTCTCTCTCTCTCTCTCTCTGAGAAGAGCCGAATTGTAAATGGAGCGTAATGCACTTATTGAAACTTTATGAGCCAAATACAGTTCTACAAAAACTGAAAGCAATGAAGAAAGCGAAAAGAGAGGAAGGCCCCGTTCACACAATTCTCAGGAAAAGAGGTAGAATGTGACATTTAGCATTCAGGTGGGACGGTGGTACCACTGTGTTGTGGGTGCATTGATTTTGTTGGAAAGTGTTAATTAAAATAATGCAACTGAAAAGATGCAGCACTGATTCAACAGGCATTCAGTAAGTGAAAATTGTCCAGGAAAACTGACACTCAAATAATTTCTTTCTTTGTGGTCACTCTTCTATTTTCTCACTCTGTTTTGGATTGGAGAGGAGCACAGTAATAAGCTGAACACAAAAACAGTCCTCACGGAGAATGGTTGAAATATCACCTGTCACCACTAGGTGTCCCTAGATCTCCCAAAAATAGAAGATGGAAGGTGCCTCCATCCATCCATTGTCAACCGCTTACCCTGCGTACAGGGTCGCGGGGGATGGAAGGTGCTTATAACTCACAATTCCCTTAATACTATGGTACATGCCTATTCATATAGACAGAGGCAGAAACACACATACTTCCCCCCAAAGGTAAAACAGACAGACACCGTCACCACATCTGACTCTGTAACCAAAGTGTCCTCGCTCAGCACCCCCTCTTTTTATACCTATCCAAAGTTAAACACTGTATACTTCTCATGGCTTTCATTAAGAGTATAAATATGGCTCTCCATGGCTCTCAATGCTGCTGACCACAGCAAGCTAGTGAGGAATAATCCAGCCTCACTTGATTTATGGCTTTTATAGAGGAAGTCTGCTGGAAACATTTGTTCTACACATTGATTCTTTTTCATGCTACTGTGTTTTCAATGATATAGTATGTGGAGTGGGTAAGGGAGAGGTAGCAAGCGAGAGAAGGAGGGAGAGAGGCAAAGGAAAGCAGGAGACACATAAGAGAATCTAATAACAATGCTAGAAATTCATTGATAATGTGACAATATAGCATGTTGCTGGTAAGAGAGTGGTAAAAAATTAGCTTGTTAGTGTTTGAAAAACAGAAAATTACGCATTAGTTTTCAACTATTATGCTTTGTCCTCACCAGTATTATGATCACTTTGTGTTACTTAAATGACAAAACCAATCTTTATCATTATTATGTTCGGATTTTTTTTTGCTGGTTGGACAAAACAAAAAATGTGATTAGGTCACCTTGGGCTCTATGAAATGGTAATTTTTCACGACATTTTATTGACAAAACAATTAATCTAGGAAATTAGCGATAGCTTAAAGTTCCACAACACCAGTAACTTTGCTAAATACAAAGACGCATTTAAAGCATGGCCAAGAAAAATAATAATGGCTAGCATACCTGCACTCCTAAGGTTGGGGTCCAAGTCTGGCATCTCTTTAACAGCCTCAGGACTCACACTGTAGATGGATGCTCCTGCCTCATTGGTTATACTGGGGAAAGAAAGGGAAAGAAAAAAAAAGAGGGAAAGGGTAGATGATGGTACAGAGATTAAAAATTAAAAAATATTAATAAGGCAGGTTGGGCAGTGAAGCAGAAGGAGGAAATAGCAAAGGGAGGAAATAGCAAAGGGAGGAAATAAAAAAACATACTGAGTTAGTTATCACTACTTGAAAAACATAATGGCAAGGAAATTAATTGCCATTGTCTTGCTCCTTAAATAATACAACTGACAACTTCTCAAACTGGTTCCTCATTTGACTCTGGTTGACCCTTTGTAGCTTGCATTACAGACATTTTGGCCAAAATAGCACCATCACCGTCGTCCTGCCTTAAAATTAACAGTCCAATTACAATCTTTCAAATTCCTCTAGGAATTCTTATTCAGCTGACAGCAGGTAAAAATAACCACATTATCAAAAAAAAAAAAAACACACTGTCAATAGACCTGGACAGTGTGCTCACCATTTATATGACACTACAGCCATCTAGAGGTCACTGGGGTGTACTGCTATTTGTCAGTACATTACTGTCATGACTGAAATTGAGAATAAGATGTACAGTTCTTGCCCAGAACATCAATAAGATGATAAGCTTTACTTCATTCTTGTGTAAACCTGATAACAAAAAATAAAATTTTTGCATAATGACTCATTTCCCACAGATTTCTCCAAAATTTGCAGTCAACTTCTGAATTGCAGCCAACAGCTTAAACTAATTAGTGAAGGGAACAAAGTGTGTCTCTAGTTTTCTAATGAAACTGTCCACTAAAATATGAGGTAAAAACTGCTTTCACAGTGTATGTTCATGCAGACACAAACTGTTGTCACAAGCATCACAAGTCCCACATTTCATCAACAAACATTTAAAATATGGCACGTAAAGATTCAGACACTGTATGTCCTACTTCCACCTGAAATATTTTCAGAGTTTTTCAGATTTTAGTGGGCTTTTTAGGTGAAAAGAGACATTTCCATCTGAAACACAAAAACAAGCACAAGCTTGATCCAGCCACATTTATACCGTTCAGTCCTAATAAATATTCATTAAAGTAGTGCTTAGTCTATTTTAATGCCATAATGTACCTGTTTAGATATCAAATTAGAAGCAATATTTAAATTACTGTTAATATTTAGGACTAAGACTGGATATTTTTGTGAAAATATGACAGGTTGGAAATTACAATCAATAGTGAATGACTTCTTTAATAAGAGATTGCAACTAATTACTACTAGATGTAAAGGTCTTTTTGCACATGCAAATACACCTTTATTCATATTTCAAATAACTCCCCCCTTGCAAACTTGCAAAGTTCCATTTAATTCAGCTGAAATTGAGCTGAGGTTCATATGCCAATTTCTGTATTATTGATGTTTTAGATAGATAATAGAACTTGACAACAAAAAAGTTTCTACATGACAACATGGTTTACATGGCAACAAATTATACCATTTCCGATGTTAATGCATTCAGTCTAAAGCAGGCCGCTTATCATCCATCACCACAGAGACAGGATGGTGGTACAACAAAGCCACTGATACCCGTGTTAATGCTACCGACATACAACTGACGCTGTCATGTTGTGTAGTCCTTCTATTCTCTCGGGTGGATGGAGAGAGAAGAGGAGGATTGGAAGAAGAAAGTGGGGCTTTATCCTCAGGGCGGAACAATATGACGAGGAGGTCAGCACCTCCCCAATGTCCACAGCACAGAATGAGGCCTTCTGTGGTACACACTCATGCTCTCTCTCTCACACACACATACACATTCCCAGAGGCCTGGACCTTGCCACAACAACCTTGCCAATTACAAGTATCTTGTTAATGAGGAGTGGCAGAGGCCTTCTGATGAGAATCACATTTAAATGAACTTGTCCTCCCTTTCTCCGTTTCCCTCTCTCCCATCCTCTCTATTCATCGCTTCCTCCGCCTCACTGTTCTTTTTGTTAACTCCCAATCCATCATGCTGACAGCTGACATATCGACATGGTGACACTACTAACGAGCACTGGCACATGACCTTCAAGGAGGATAAAGCAGAGCTGGTCATTAACCCGACACACACTGTCTCACACACATACACGCACACGCATTTATTTATGCTGAGAAGATTAAATGATCATCATTCAAAAATGTCCACACTACCCCAATCTCATGCAGCTCTCTCTTTATACACAGAGTATGAAGACAGACAAGGCTTTCTGTTATGCCACATGGGAAAAACAGAATGCACACCTCTAACCTCCTTTCCACCCTTATTCAGAGACAGTATGGCAGGTCAAGTTCAAGAGTGGGAGTGCCTTACGTTGCCTTTTGTTCAAGAAAAAGAACCAGAATAACAAAAAGAAACAAAAGGAGAGAGATGAGGCAGACAAAAGTAAAAAAAATAAAACATATAATTAGGAACATACAAAAAAATCAGGATAAGAGGATATGGGGAGAAAAGAAAGGGAGGCCACGAGCCGCTATCATGTCTAACTTAATTAAGGCTGCCGCTGGGGCTGCTGGGTAACAGCACTGTCATGGATACAGCTCTGAGCCCTCATGCCATAGCGTCCATGGCATTCATCATACTGAGGGCATCATCCTGGCAGTCAGCAGAAGGTTGTCTGCTCTCCAGCTCTCTGGCCTAAGTGGGTGGATGGTCGAAGCGTGGAGAGACACACACGTACTTTCGTAGACACAAAGTCAATGGTCGCCCCTTGGTGTAAAGCGATGACTTGGTGGCCCTGTAGGGTTATCATTTATTCGCAGTCTTTTGCTCTCAATTGTATACACACATAAACACAGGCCTGCCTTTAGCCCTGTCCCATCCTGGGGCAAAGTCACAAACTGGCTCCCCTATCTGTTCGTCTTTGAGATGCACCGTTGGGCGTGACACACACACACACACACACACACACACACACACACACACACACGACTGGCCCCTCATGAAACCTAACATAGGAAGAGATGGATACACACTTTGATACCTCATTACAGCCTTCTGGCTCACACAGTCCTAATCTTAATTAGAAACAACTCATCAGATCAGTCAGAAAAGAAGAGGGGCAATAGCATCACCAACTAATCTGATACACTGGACAAAAAGTATGAGTTGAGTCAGAGACAGACAGAATTTATTGAAAAGAAGATTTTTAAGCTACACCTGTCTATGAATATATTGTTACATTTTAAGACAAAATGTCCAACTTGGAAAAATGGGACATATTTAGTTTACAGTTACAAACTTTAACAGCACTGTTGGTCAAAAAAAGAATGCAAAATTGATGTTTGGTTTTAAGAAACTACTGTATTTCTAGTTATTCAGGGCCCATGCACAAAGAAAGAATGTGAATATGTGGCCCAAGAAGATTCTTCAAAGGGTCCAAAATCTTGAGCTTGTCATATGGATCTGAAGCATCTCCATCAAAAGTTAATGACTTTGTAGATGTTAAAAAATGATTCTAGTGCAATTTGTTAAAAGCTAGTCCATGAAGTCATAGTTAATTTCACTGTTAATTGTGGACTGTATTCTTTTCATTGAGATCATATATGCCAAAATTCAGCTCCAGGTTATGGTTCCACATGAAAGTTGCTGATATTCACAAATGAGGAGCAAGTAATATATATTGCAAGCTAAGTAATGTATTATTTATATACATCTATACTAACCAGTGTTATTTAACCTTATTTATCTGGTATTATCTCAACACCGTTTGTTTTTTATATATAGGGCTTTATTTAGGATGTACCAGGTTGACTGTGAGAACTCTGACTGAGTCACAATTTCCATTCAATGCAACCTCACTAAAGTTACCTGAGCAATTAACACAAACAAAATCTTCCATCAGGTAAAAATTGTTATTAAGTAACCTGCTTTACCATGAAGGCACCGGGGAGCACAATGGGAATTGGCTAGCCAGTTGTAGTATAAAAAATTAAATGGCTTTCAAGTTGGAGACTTGAGAGCGCTGAGGATCGCATGCACAGACCTCTACAGGTATATAGTGTCATACTATAATGGCTCAATCTTGCATTTCCTATGTCCAAAACTCAGTTTGTTCAAAATACTTGGATTGGCCTGAGAAGGAGATGTGGTGTCACGTATTACCAGCCCAAAATATATTCGTAAAAAACACACACACACACACACACACATAAGTTTCTCTGTGCCGGCTGCTCAAACAGCTTGGGTCCATTGTTCAGTCAGCTGCAAAGCTTGACCTCAGGGAGACAAATTGAGGGACGCACAATCTCTCTGTCTCACACAGACAGACACACACACACATACATACACACACACGTCGGGTCTGAAGACGATGACATTTTTCACAGAGAAAAGCGTCCAAATGGCAGGTGTCAGGGGCCGTCAGTCTCTAGCAAGGCGCTAGAAGGCAGGCAGGCATACACACACACACACACACACACACACACTCCAACTGCCAGTGTGAGGCACGTCTGAAAAGAGCAAAGCCTCACAGACACTCATGTCAGTCTTGTAGCAGGAAAGGCTTGCACTTGTGTCACACATAAAACGCATACACACCAGCATGCGCATGCACACATGGACATACACACCCCACAAATCACAAATACACACATGGCATGTCACACAGACTCATCACACATGTTGTCACACGCAAGACCTTCGCAGGGAACACTGGCACCCTAGGGGAGGATGGCATTGAGGGCGGGTGGAAGAAGTGGAAGAAGAACGGAGAGAGGATGACCACCAGTGAGGCATGGTGGGAGGAGAGAGGGTACTGTGGGTGATATGGATGAGGCTGGCAGATATTCACTGTCCACCACCTGCGAATGCCAAAGGTCCTCAGCCTGATGCCACTTCCAGAGTGACAAGCTACACACACAAGCACAAATACACCTTTTTTCAAGAAACCCTGCTTAGCTGTGGTCCTATCTGCAGTAAAACAAAGGCGTAATACAACACATTGAGGGTCTTAGGACAGAGGGTTTCTTATCCTGTACAGACTGTAAAGCCCCTTGAGGCAAATTTATGATTGGTGATATTGGGCTATATGAGTAAAATTGACTTGACTTAATTATACTTGACTTTCAATTATATGTCTTAAAGCTGGTTATGCTAGTAATAAACCAAGATATATATCCCCTATAGCTCCTGGAGGGATGGGCAGAAAGGATGGAAAGCTTGAACGAATAAAGTAAGGAAGGGACAAAAAAGAAAGAGCAAATAAGAAAAAGTAATGAAGTAAAGTACAGAAGGAGGACACAGACGTCACAGCCATTTCATGTCCTTCAGAGAGAACAAGGCCACTTTTGTAGGTAAAAGTGAGGAAGGAGAAGCATTTACTTTAGACTGGCAAAATAAACAGATTTTACATCTTCCTGGGAGCAACAAAGCTGAAGTACATCACACTGCTCTCTCACCTTTTCTTCCTACTCCCATCATCAGTTAACAAGTTAGTAATCCTGTGTCAGTCTATAATCTAAATTGAATCCTATTAGATTACAATTCTGTGCAAACTCATTTCGAGGGATGTCCAGTCCCTCATCCATTACTCCTGTTCTTTATATCATCCAGCATTTTCCACTGTTTTCATCCTCCAAAGTAATGTGATTCCATCAAGAGCGCCCATTTTCACTCTCCAACTGTAACCCTCCCTTCCAGCACTCTCTCCACCTGTTTATGAATACACTGTTACTTCAGACATACACTTTATATTTTGTGAAAAGTGGTCAGGCAGAGACTACATTAATCCATCATGTCATCTACTTTAGAAGCCTTAGCTTTTCCAATTCAATAAATGAATATATAAATATGTTTTTATGGTTGCACAAAATTTAATTATGGTAGTCCTCTGTGATGTATGTGTCTTGCCCAAATAAGAAAGGATAAAGAAAACACATTTTTGAAGGATCTGTATTTTTACTATTATTTGCCTACAACAATTTGTGTTACACATGTCCGAGCTTTTTCTGTCTTCCTCTACCCATCCCGTATCAAGTCTAAGACATAACCTTTTCGTGAACCCATGGGTTCATTTTCCTCTTCTGTAATGAAGATACACCCCACAGCCAGGCTGAGGCCTTTTCCATGCCTCTAAATCCATCTGCCTCCCCTGCTCCTCCTACTATCCAACCTTCAAACCTTCGGTGTGGCCTGAGTGCCTGGATCTCACACAGTCATCGCTGGTCCTGCCACTGTATGTTCATCACTCACTCAGCACGGCCCTGGGAGCATGCCTGGACACAGGACATGACAGGGGATACACACACCCACACCCACCCACAGTCATAAATACAGTCTACACTACTGTCCTTTAGCTCTATCAGCTAGCCAGTAAAAATGATCTCATTCCACCAGGAGTGAGCTGCAGGGCAAGATGGTCAAGGTCTTATTGTAATCATGTCTGTGACGCAGTGGAGGCCTACACTTTTGGCTATATGAGTGTGTTTCCTGCTGCAACTGTTTGTATTGCTCTCGGACAACTCTAAATATGAACCAGTCAAGGGGAGAATGAGGACTACTACTAGAACAGAAAGATTACCTACTTCTCTTACCAGCTACAGAGCACAACATCAGGCAAAGACATAGCTACATACAGCCTAATTAAACTGACAGTACACCAGGTTAAACTGGAGCAAAAAGCCTCCTTTAATATGGCAAAAGTTGATCTGTTTTGAGCTGAAAATTAAAACAGACTGCACAATTTTATGTTTCAAATTTGATTAATTTCATATAAATACATTGTGATTTATCAAGTAATTCATCAGGGCAAACAGGAACACTGACTCTGAGACCCTCAAGGATGTGTTTGTGCGTTTATGAAAAAGAGTAAGAGGCTCAGTCATCTCATTGCCTTCAGGAATAACAGAGCAAGTGGTCAAGAAATTGGATGTTGTTTTTGTTTGCCTTTAGCTGTGGTCCCTGTGTGCAAGCACGTGTGTCTGTGTGTATCATCACCATTGCCCAAAGATCTCCCTAACCTTACCCCACAAATTCTTGCCCTCTGATATCATTAACATCAGCTTGTTGCAGCCAAACACTGACAATGTGTCATTCTTCCTGCACAACATGCTAAAACATTCAAATGCATTATAGTTCAATCACAACACTGTGAACGCAAACAGAGTTTACATTTAGTTAAACAAGCTAAAGTAGACACCACTTGCCTAAAAATAAAAACCTGATGATAGCAACGCTGGTTTCAATCATGGCCCGTTTGTCCTTATATGTACTACTCAGTCCAATTCAACCATGCTTTAATCATAAACATCAACCAGTAGTGAGTTGAGTTTTGCCTATGATATGATTCTCAAAACTGTGAAAAACATTTATGTTTCTCAGTAGGCTCTTTATTAAAAATCTTTCTTAATCCCTCATGCTGCAAAAAGAAATAAAAACAAGAGGTTTCCTTCACTCTAACAGATGAATATACAAACACAGAGCAGGTTTCCTTAGTAAAGTGCAGGCTGTATGACTTGGGAATGGGTTTGATTAATTTGAACCCAACGCATTTCAGGACTGCTATCTGTAGATTGATTCCTTAAGATGGTAGTAAAGAAATGGGAGCCGATGACAGTATGATTTCTGTGTGCTGCTGCTATAATATGTAAAATCTTCTAAAAAGTACAGCATTTATATTTTGAGCACCAATATATCAGGACACACAGTGGTGTATGTGTGTGCTTTCTCAACCAGCTGATGATGCTGACACAGACCACTGCGCTTCACCAAGTAAAACACAGCAAACCACACACACACAGTCCCATGCAGACATCTGCCTGGCTGGTGCAGAGCACTCTTATGAGCTTTGACAAAGCCTGCATGCTCTACCAGTCAGTGCTAAAACACATTGACAGACAAGGTCATGCTGCATTGGCCTGTCAAGGAGCCAGAAAGAACGTGCGCGCACGCACACACACATACACACACACACACACACACACAGTGTGCCAGCCAAAACCAAGCAGCTAATAATCAGAAGACATATTTGCACATACTTATATATTAAACACAGATACTGACATCCATTTAGGTTTAAGCCATTTACAACCTAGAAAAGAATTAACTGAAGTCAGAGCAGTGGAGTTTGTTTTCTAAACTAATATGTCACAAACTGACGTCCAGCAGGAGGTCTTTAAATTATTGGGACACAGCTGTATGGCAAATTGCCTAATGTCCATTCAGTGGGGGCCATCACAGGCACAGACAAACCTTGTCAGCTTAATCATACCTCATGCTGTATAATGTCCTGCAGGATGCTAGTCATCCAGAGATGCATTGTTCACGCTTAATCATGTAAGGTCACTTTGTTGTAAATCTAATGGGGTAGGAAGAGTCGATTCTGGTGATTTATACCTTACTTATGATGTGAT
>NC_060164.1:21274752-21280068 GCF_021292245.1 Micropterus dolomieu
AGAAAAACACACAGGAATATTTCAATAGATAAGGGACTTCTATCCTCGCAGGTAGACTGAAGGTACACACACACACACACACACACACACACACACACACACACACACACACACACACACACACACACACACACACACACACACACACACACACACACACACACACACACACACACAGTGTGCCAGCCAAAACCAAGCAGCTAATAATCAGAAGACATATTTGCACATACTTATATATTAAACACAGATACTGACATCCATTTAGGTTTAAGCCATTTACAACCTAGAAAAGAATTAACTGAAGTCAGAGCAGTGGAGTTTGTTTTCTAAACTAATATGTCACAAACTGACGTCCAGCAGGAGGTCTTTAAATTATTGGGACACAGCTGTATGGCAAATTGCCTAATGTCCATTCAGTGGGGGCCATCACAGGCACAGACAAACCTTGTCAGCTTAATCATACCTCATGCTGTATAATGTCCTGCAGGATGCTAGTCATCCAGAGACGCATTGTTCACGCTTAATCATGTAAGGTCACTTTGTTGTAAATCTAATGGGGTAGGAAGAGTCGATTCTGGTGATTTATACCTTACTTATGATGTGATTAACACTGGTTTTGCTCACCCATTTAATATAAAAATAAGTGTTTCATGTTATCTATATTTTACTGTACATGCAGTAAACTACTTTTTTTGCTTGAAAATGGCCATGTAAAATGTTTTGATTATGTTACTTTCTTGTTTGATTTACCTTCAAGTTCCATGCGAGATACCAAATACTTTTTTGTACTTTGTACTTTTTTGGATATAAAAGGATTAAATGTAAGTGGAGAAAAAGAATATTTATTTACAAAATGGAGCAGAAAATATATTATCCGAAGTCTTGGCTTTTTCAAGAAGAATATGAGGAGTCCAAGCCTCAGTAAAAAACGCCTATAAATCATTACATTCAATCAAATTAAGGAATGATTATCTAGTTAAGATGCCGATATTTAGAGAGCAGGGTGTCCAATGGCCGATACATAATGATATCAAAACAGAGAAAAGTCATGTATAATTCCACTATTCCAGTCCAATCTAACATACATGGTTATCTTAACCAGTAACGTGTTGTTTTAGATGGATTTTTTTATTAAATGAATAGAAAATGCTATGCTGTAGATTTCAGATTGTTTAAGAAAGACAGTGGGATACAGTTTGTCAGAAGCGACGTCCTTCAACTGCATAATTAACTACAGTATAACAATATATATTTAACGCTAGCCAGTAATAGTGTTAGATTAGATCTGCTGTCATTTAGGACGATATATCGGCCACTTGAGTGCATCAGGCCGATGCAGATTATCCACAGTATATTATCTCAAAATACCAGGTATCGGCCCGATTAATCGTTTTTTTACAAAATAAAGAAAGAATACCAGTAATTGTATCAACCTTTTGCAACATATATTGTATTTATGTAAGAAGGAGACAGATTTGGATAAATGATCCAGCTGGACACACGCTGGCCGGCCTTTTATACACATTCACACTTATTCTTCCACCTAAACGACACTACTTAGACATACACATAAAGAAAAGGCCACACTCCTTACAAATTATGGAAGAGGTGACTCAGTGAGTACAATGAGTCTATTTAAACAGGACTAAGGCAATGAAAACCGCACACATACGTAAAAGTAAGGATGTCCCGCCGGCTGCCATTTCTGGCTGTCATTCCAGCTGAGCGCTGAGGCAGAAGGACAGCGAGAGAGAGAGAGAGACAGGCGGGTGGAGAAGAAAGGATGGAGAAGGGTGGGGGTGGTGACACAATGAAGGCTCACAGGGAGACAGGAAGCAGATGGTGCAAATGAGGCTTAGGTCTTTAATGAACTACTGCACTTTCAAGGCTGATAGGAGAGAAAAGGAAAGGAAAGGAGGGTCTGTATTACTATACACATGTACTTGTATTGTAGGTACAGACACACACAAAAACCATATAAACCACAGCCATTAAAATACACCTAACAGTACTTCTGCCAAAAATAAAAAATAAAAACTTTTAACAACAGCAATGTCACATTTTAATGATCCTATCTAACAAGGTAACAATGTTAAAAATCCTCATAAAATCAAAACTGTTCTCTAGTCTGGACGATAACACACTGCAGCCAATATATATTCTCTCTCTTGCGCTCACTCTCTATTTCACACACATATTTTTGTGGATATTTGCTTTTGAGCCAGAATACATCTTTCTTAGCTGCTTCCAGTAGCTGAGGATGACAAAAGGAAAGCATAAAAAAACAAAGAAAGCCAAAGAAACGCAGATGGTAAGGTAGAGAAGGAAAGAGTCAGTGACTCTGTAAATACACTCAAACAGACAGAACAGTATTTAGCTCTGGAATTGTTTGTCTGTACAGTGTAAGGTTGCTGTGCGGGATGGTGGTTTTCCACCTCCATGACGGAGCCAGCTTCCTATACATGGGCTGCCTGAAAGACTTTTTACACCTGTCGATCAAAAACTGTGAGCTTATACCAACAAACGCTCACACATATAGAAAAGTCACAAAGTATACAAGAAACTAGGTCAATTAACTATACTGGGGACATTCACAGCAGGCATTAGGACCCCTTGCTGTTCCTGATGCTACATAGCTACTCTCCGTCATTGCCATCGTCCTTGTTGCCGACGTAATGAGGTTTCACTAATGGCAAGTCAGGGTCAGCCGTGGGTCAGTCAGCAGGGGAGTAAGACCCTCATAGTTAGCAAAAACCGTCACTCCTTGAGGCCAGTCATCTTTCCCTGCCCTCCCAGCATCATCTATCAAGGGATATTTTGGTCAGAACAGGCACATTAGACATTACATTCACACATTTTTAAGAAGTCACACATTACTTATTTAACAGCAGCACAGACATGTGCCACTCCTACAACGCAGAATAATTACCACCTCCAAAACTGCCGTTGAATACTTGACAACATAAACTCTCTGTGTTTGGGTTCATTGTTATTTGGGATGTTAATGATTAATCTGTGCTCGATTAATCACTGTTACAAATTTGAGTGATCAAGAATATATGAAATTGTGTAGGCAGGACAACTACACCATGTATACCAGCAGGAGTGATTTGCCTTAAGTTGGAAAGCGATATACCAGTGCTGGAGATGATTGAGGGTAGTGTTTAAATTTGACATGTTACATTAATATTTGCTTTTCACCACATACTGACCAAAGGTTGTTATCGGTGTATTTTAGCTACTATGATGATTTAAATATCCAGGTACAAATGCATCATCACAGTGAAGACATTTTAAGGTAGAAAGTAATGGCAGTTGTTACTGAAAGACCAGCATTTGGACTTTGCAGGGCATTTCAAAAGCAAGCTTTTTTCAAGCTTTTATGAAGGAAATGTCTGAAGAGGACAGATGATGGAAACAAAGACAGTGGTGAGGAAGGAGGGAAAGAACAGAGAAGAGGAGTGAAGATAAGAATAAACAGAATGAGACAGAAGATGGAGAAAGAAGGAGGGCACAGAAGAGAAGCAACAGCGTGTATGTACATTTATATACAGACATACACAGACTCCACTTTAACATCTATGTTTCTGAGCCTACATCATCCACGGTCCAAAGAAACCAAAGTGAGGCATGAGACCAGATGACTCCAGGGCGATATCATCTGGATAACAACAACCACACTTCTATGGCTAACGTCAAAATACCATCTCTCTTCACTTCCAAAGTTCATGCACTTTCAAAAGCCTTTATTCCACAAACCCTATTAAGGGAAAAGGCAGACCATTTACACATGTGGTATGTGCTGCAAAAATACAGTTAATCATATCAGGTGATATAGGACATTCAGCCAGCACCACATCAAACAGAAGTCCAACATTCTTACGTGTTGTGAAAAGCGTGAATGCCATTAGCTCCAGTAAAAGAATGAACAAGAGAGACATTATATCAAGATGTGAAATTTTACTGGGCTGGATTGCTCTGCTCTAAAGTCTTTTCAAAAGGAAAATAATCAAGTGGACGTTAACTTAATAAAACGCCCGACTTTGAAAGTTTCTCTTCTTGCAAATAGACAGAAAATGGAACTTTAGAGAGAAAATGTGGGCTATGACACCAAAGATATGACCTCTGAAGTGTGCATGAAGAAAACTCTCATATGCAGACACACATACGTTCCCACACAGCCCAGAATCATTCTAGGCTGTGGTCCCAATGCTAACCTCATGTCAACAAACACACATGGAACTCAGCAGAGAGAGAAAGACATGGAGCAAGGAGAGGCCAGTGGTTATTATGCTTGGACCGAGGTTCTGTCCCCTTGTATTCTGAAGTGTGGACTGGGCCTGGTTACAGACACAACGTGGACCACAAAATGTCTCTTTAATTGGCCCGAAGTGAAACAAAGTCCAGATGGCTTTAATAGACAATATTCACTTGAGGAACACATCCAATTTGTCTTTCTCTCCATCTGTGACCCCGCTCTCTTGCTCCCACACATTTTTCTCTTCTGTCCTTTACTCTCTCACATTGCTAAACTCCTGTACTGTCTTGCCCTTTTCTCACCACACACTTAATGTTCACCATTTCTATAACGAGACCATGATTTCTTATCCATCATCATTCCTGATTTCATTGACAACCCCATTTATCCCACTCTCTTTTCCATCCTTTCACACCTCTATTGAATATTTACAAGATTTGAAATGTTTGTTTTACTGAAATACACAAAATGTTGAATATTAACTAATGTTACCAATAAATATAAAATTATGCCATGGAATTCAGTCCTCTGGACAGTAGGGTTCACCCATCCATCCACTTTCTATACCCACTTCTTTCTATTCTGTTCTAGCATTCCCAGGATAAAAGACCTTACCAGTAGGACACGTCCAGGGGGTGAAAATAGCGCCTAGAGATGAGGTCAGCAAAGAAGGACTCAGTCTCACGACATGCTGTTCCGTTGCCAATGACAACCCTGGTACAGCTAGAATGGACAAGAGAAAGAGGAGAAAGACAATGAGGATTAAGAAAGCAACCATAAGGGTTTAAAAATTAGGTGAGGATCATCATTTTCTTTTCTGTTTATAATATTATGTTCATTGATCTATCTGACGACAGAGAAGTTGTGTTTTTAGGAACAGGAAAGTTACAGCAATTAAAACATTAATTAACACAACACAGCCATTATCCATTACTGCCACATTTTCTTACATTGTATTTAATTCAGCTGAAAAGTATACTTGAACAGAGACTATTTACACACAAGTTACAGTACCTGTATTTAATCATAAGGTGGCGCAGTTTGTCTGCTTCTTTGTG
>NC_060164.1:21280168-21319966 GCF_021292245.1 Micropterus dolomieu
AAAGAAGGAGGGCACAGAAGAGAAGCAACAGCGTGTATGTACATTTATATACAGACATACACAGACTCCACTTTAACATCTATGTTTCTGAGCCTACATCATCCACGGTCCAAAGAAACCAAAGTGAGGCATGAGACCAGATGACTCCAGGGCGATATCATCTGGATAACAACAACCACACTTCTATGGCTAACGTCAAAATACCATCTCTCTTCACTTCCAAAGTTCATGCACTTTCAAAAGCCTTTATTCCACAAACCCTATTAAGGGAAAAGGCAGACCATTTACACATGTGGTATGTGCTGCAAAAATACAGTTAATCATATCAGGTGATATAGGACATTCAGCCAGCACCACATCAAACAGAAGTCCAACATTCTTACGTGTTGTGAAAAGCGTGAATGCCATTAGCTCCAGTAAAAGAATGAACAAGAGAGACATTATATCAAGATGTGAAATTTTACTGGGCTGGATTGCTCTGCTCTAAAGTCTTTTCAAAAGGAAAATAATCAAGTGGACGTTAACTTAATAAAACGCCCGACTTTGAAAGTTTCTCTTCTTGCAAATAGACAGAAAATGGAACTTTAGAGAGAAAATGTGGGCTATGACACCAAAGATATGACCTCTGAAGTGTGCATGAAGAAAACTCTCATATGCAGACACACATACGTTCCCACACAGCCCAGAATCATTCTAGGCTGTGGTCCCAATGCTAACCTCATGTCAACAAACACACATGGAACTCAGCAGAGAGAGAAAGACATGGAGCAAGGAGAGGCCAGTGGTTATTATGCTTGGACCGAGGTTCTGTCCCCTTGTATTCTGAAGTGTGGACTGGGCCTGGTTACAGACACAACGTGGACCACAAAATGTCTCTTTAATTGGCCCGAAGTGAAACAAAGTCCAGATGGCTTTAATAGACAATATTCACTTGAGGAACACATCCAATTTGTCTTTCTCTCCATCTGTGACCCCGCTCTCTTGCTCCCACACATTTTTCTCTTCTGTCCTTTACTCTCTCACATTGCTAAACTCCTGTACTGTCTTGCCCTTTTCTCACCACACACTTAATGTTCACCATTTCTATAACGAGACCATGATTTCTTATCCATCATCATTCCTGATTTCATTGACAACCCCATTTATCCCACTCTCTTTTCCATCCTTTCACACCTCTATTGAATATTTACAAGATTTGAAATGTTTGTTTTACTGAAATACACAAAATGTTGAATATTAACTAATGTTACCAATAAATATAAAATTATGCCATGGAATTCAGTCCTCTGGACAGTAGGGTTCACCCATCCATCCACTTTCTATACCCACTTCTTTCTATTCTGTTCTAGCATTCCCAGGATAAAAGACCTTACCAGTAGGACACGTCCAGGGGGTGAAAATAGCGCCTAGAGATGAGGTCAGCAAAGAAGGACTCAGTCTCACGACATGCTGTTCCGTTGCCAATGACAACCCTGGTACAGCTAGAATGGACAAGAGAAAGAGGAGAAAGACAATGAGGATTAAGAAAGCAACCATAAGGGTTTAAAAATTAGGTGAGGATCATCATTTTCTTTTCTGTTTATAATATTATGTTCATTGATCTATCTGACGACAGAGAAGTTGTGTTTTTAGGAACAGGAAAGTTACAGCAATTAAAACATTAATTAACACAACACAGCCATTATCCATTACTGCCACATTTTCTTACATTGTATTTAATTCAGCTGAAAAGTATACTTGAACAGAGACTATTTACACACAAGTTACAGTACCTGTATTTAATCATAAGGTGGCGCAGTTTGTCTGCTTCTTTGTGCTGGCCTGAATTATGCAGGTGCACAACATCAGTATGGAGAATCTGACCTGAGATCAGAGAGATCAAGACAGACAGAAGGACATATAGAGAAAATACAATGTTGCTGGTAAAGTATTATGACAAGAGGGTGCTCAACAGACTAAACTATATACTATCAGCTAATGTCTCTCTACTGTATGCTATCTAAGGAGGCAGCAATGCTATAAACACACATATGCATGATATGCACACACATAATCCACCCACCAGGGTCATGCCAACTGGCATCTAGTCTCTGACATGCACATGCACCTTGACGGTAATAACAGGTCCAGTGGTGGCCTGGTTACATGGCATCACAGAATTTGTGACTTCATTACAGCTTAATCACTTAAAATGTGAAAAACAATGAAGAGATGTCTGACTCTTCAGTATTTCTGTACTAGGTGGGTTTGACATTAGTAAAAGACTAGATTAGACAAGATTAGCCATGAATTTGCAGTGAAACTTTATTTTGCATAGTGTAAGAAGGTTAGATAACCCTTGAATATGTGACTACAATTACATAAAAATACTGTTGGTTAAATACAATAGTTCTGTTCTTAAAAACGTAAGTAATTACGCTTATTCAATATATTAAAATACAACCACCAATTACATGTATGGATAGAAGCAAACACTATTAGAACATCTGTGACAATAGTTCTGATGCATCAGTGAGACCCTGATCTAAGTATGTATGCAAAAGTAAAGCTTTAATTCATGTTAGAGTAACATATCTGAAGCCTATGAGCTGTACTTTATATTACCCCTTTTAAATAAACACAGTGTCAAAGGATAAACCTGTGATTCCTGTCAATCATTCAACTTCAACACTCAGATGCCCTCCCGAGATTGTGTGCACTATGGTGTCAAGAGCTTTCAAAAAGACTGTAATAAAGATGCAACCTAGTAGATAAGTATCATCTTATATATGGAGAATAAAGAATTATAACTCAAACTATATTGGATGCAAAAGTGGGTGTACACCGTGTAGTCCCTTACCAGTGGGAGAGAGAACTGCCAGCTTACAGCCATGTCTAAAGCCAGGGTCCACCCCCATGATGACGCAGCCCCTGACTGGACACAGCAACAGGCGCTGCCGGAGATTCCGCACAAACATGGCGATTGACTCCTTCTCTGCAGCACTCGTCAGCTTGGTCCTAAACAGAGGGAATGCAAGAGAGAGATGGGGAAAAGATGGGCAGAGGAGTGAGTGAAGATATAAACAAAAAGAGTGGAGACGGCGAGATGTAGGGGTTAGTTGTATGGTCAGGTTAAAAGAAATAAAGAAAAAGAGAAGAAAAAAATAGGTGAGGATGGGGAAAGAAGAAGAGGAAATAGCGACACAGTGTAAATCAAAAGGAGAAAAGTCACACACATTAACAGTCACGCTTAAAATACCTGTAACTCCTGGTGAGGAAAGGCAGAATAAGCCTTTTGAAAGAATCCTCTACTGCATTCCTAATGATTGCATGAAGCTCTTCTCTTGCAAACGTCTTTGGCCTCCACCTGCATTAAAACAGTGGGGGAAAAGCTGATTATTTTTTTTTTTCTGTGGATCATTTCCATCTATAAAAGAAAATGTGACTTCCCCTAGTTTGTAAACTGATGCCCTCTATCTGAAGTGAAAATATGCCACACATCCCTGACAGATCAAAAAACACCCAATTTGTGCAAGACATTGAATATTCTTGGAGTTTCTGCTGCACTTAATTATTTCTCAAGGTAAAAGAACAAACCTGGATCAACGAATGGATTGTATAAAAGTGAGGAGCCTTTGTCTTGTTTCAAAAAAATTTCATTTCTACAACAATCAGGTGTCAATTCACTACAACTCTTTAATACTAAATCTCAAATAATTGTGTGTGTGTTTGTGTTATTATTGTATTGCTGACCTGTTGTTGATGCACCACCTAGTGAAGTCATTCTTCACCCTGTCGGGAATGTTCACCTTCACTGTTAAAATCTTCAGACTCTCCCCTCGGTTAATAGCCAGGGTCTGTACACATACACACACACACACACACACTTAGAATAAACTATATAAACAGTGCCCATATGTGTACATGCACACTGACAAAACTCACAACCTCTACAGGTCACACTCTGAAAGCAAACATTTTGAAAAACAACAATCCACACGGTAGATTGCTCTGTAGTTGTTGGCACTACTTATTTATTAAGTGATTTCTGTATCATTTATATCTAGGTTTACATGTGTGGTCTAATAAGTTTACTTGGTAAAACTCAAAATATTGAGTTGAATTTAAACAAAAAAGCTCTCGGTCATTTACAAAACCACAAACATTAAAATCTAAATGTGATGATCTTCATTTTCAGATTGTCTTGCTATTCCCATTTGGCAGCACCTTAGAATTATGGGGGAAAAGGCAAATATATTTAATTAACAACGTAATTTGTATACATAAGGCTTAGTTTGGGTTACTGAATGACATATGTATAAAAACACACACACACCCAAACCTCTACACATAAGCACAAGAACCCAATCTTTTAACTCTCCACATGCATGTGTGTGAAAGTGATGAGCCTAGGAGTATATCCTGTGGCCAGGCTTGTTGTGTTGTGTGCTGGTGCCCCCTTAGAGGAACTGTGACATGCTGTTAAGCAAACTGTAGTAAGTGTCTGACCTTTTCAGTGGGGAACCTTTAGCCCGCCACAGAACAGGGCCAAGAAACAGGACGTCAATCTGGAAACCAAGCGGAAGAGGCAAGCTGACAAATGCCACCACTACGCCACCATCAGCACTGAGACCGCAAGGCCTAAACCCCACCCGCACCCACGGTGCCACAACCATTACCATTCAGCAGCACCCTCGGATATGCTGCATCCATGTGCAACACACACAGACAAAAATAAAAATATAAACACAGCTAAGCAGAGGCAAGAATTAATGCAGCGAGCGTGTTTGAATTATGATTAAAAGTTAGATTTCTCTTTTGTTGGCATGTTTCTGCCCTGGGCTGCCGCACTGATTGTGATGAGATTTCTCAAACAATCTTCATCAAAGCACTGAAGTTTACCATGCTGTCGAAGGAAGGAAGCAAAACACTTCTTTCTGAATTCTCTCAACATCTGGGAAAACCCATGAAATTAAAGTAATAAATACCAAACTGCCCTAGGAAACTGTGATGTCAGGGTTTGACATTCAATCTTTTTAAGATCATTTTGTGAAATGAACTAGCATGCTATGTGCTTGGTGAATCAATTTAAATCATCTTCCTACTTCTTATAAAGTAATTATGCAGGTTTTATGTTTCTTTCATTTGTTACCTGCATGATAAACAATATAGATAAGCACTACTGCAGATCCACTAACCCTAATTTTTGTGAGCATCCTGTATTTCAACTACCAAACTCTAACTGTGGTGAATGCAACTACATCCCCAATTTGGTTGTGCAATCTTTGTCCTTGCTCTGTTTCCCCTCTGTAGCTGGCCACGGTCCTTGCTGATGATAAATAACCTAGTGTTTGTCTGTACGTCTCTCAGTTTCTGCCTGGGTTGGGTCACTGGTGGGAGACAGAGGGTGATCTGAAAAGAAGGGTGATGTGAGACAGAGCGCGAAGCGTGTGTTTGTGTGTTAGATGGGCCAGGAGTGACATGTAGCCAAGTACTGGCCAAACTCTGACAAGACCAGACAGAATGTCTTTCCTAGATGCCCCTTCATCCTTCCACCAGCCCCCTAGGGAGGGCAGTCAGCCAACGACCGTCTTCTCTCTAGCTGTCTCCATCTCTCTCTCACCATTTCTTTGGAGGAATACTATCATCAACACATCTATCCACCCGACATATCAAGGATAAACAAACAGATGCACACATGCCGACACAAACACACAGACAACACACTTATTGACCTAGATGACACAAATAGGACACTGTACTGTCTATAACAATTAAAGGACATGGCAAGCAGATTGCCTTATACTCCTAAAATAAAAGTTTAGGTAAAGCATTTGGCATGTGAGCCACATTTGGTTAATATTATTCTTTAGATAGTTTGATTATAAATAGATATTGATTCTCTAAATGAGGGTCAAATTTCAGAAGGGATCATGGTCCAGCAAGATACACTGATCTTTCACACAATCATACTAGCTGCTCAGGGAGAACTCCTTCTGTCCCTTTTTCACTCTCTTATTCTCCCCAAAAACGAAGACAAAACGGCACGCAAGTTGGCTCTGACAGCTGTTAACAGAACTACAAATCAGATCAGAATGAAGTAGGAGCAAAAGCATTTCAACTGGCACTTACTGTACTTTTTTGGCTTCATCAAATGTGTTATTATTTATTTAATTATCTCACTTTTTATTTCAGATTACAAAAAAAGAAGGGAAAAGGGGGCTAAACAGACCAGTAAGCAGATGTGTAAAAATATAACTACTGTACATTGTTGCAAAATGACATTATTGACAAATTAATTATGTTTTATACCAGCAGAAGGAATACACTTATTACATAATTTGGAGGCCCTCAAAAGAATTAAGACCAATACACACACACACACACAAAGTGTTTGTGTTACCAACACTAAAAGTGTTTGTGGGTGACAGCGCAAATAAACTTGTTTTTCCTCCACCTGTCCATCAAAAACAAGTGTTTAATTGATGAAACAGTTCTATTTACCCAAGCTCCTCTGCAGGCAAGCCCAAGACTGGAGTGCTAAACTACCATTTGATCACAACGCAAATCATATTAAAAATACCCCACTGCACATTCAACAAATCTGCCCTGGCATACTCAAAAGCGTACCGGCTGCCAATAGCTATAAGGTAAATGCATACCCTTCGAAGAAGGCCCCAAATCAAATCTGACAGAATTAAATCTGAGCAAAGCATCTCACCGAGATATGTCATACGGCTTATGCTCTAAGACATACTGAACACCAGAGCTTCCTATAAACTAACTTCAGATGAATTTATAAAACTCTTACATAATGCTATAAAGCCATACATCAGGGGACTTATAGTCCATAACAGATCATTAGAATCATTTTAATGACCAGAAAATTTTGATACTCGATCATTCATTTCAGTAATTCCCCCCCAAAAGAAATCAGGTTGCAGCTTCTAAATTGTGAGAATTTGCATCTTTTGTTTAGTTTATGGGTTTGTATAAGTAATTTATCAGGAAAATAATCAGCATATTAACTGAAAAGGAAAACTGACATTAGTAGTAGCCCCATACTTACAGCACATTTTATGGCAGGCAATTAACACTGAATGTTCATGTTTAATCCTTCTTTACATAACTTATTTGTCTCTCTATGCCTTAGTCTAATCAATAAAACTTACCAATACCTCAATTTAAAGTTAATTTCCTATCCTTTTTGTTAACTACAAATACTAAGGATGTCATTTCTTTACTACTTAATTTTGTTTGTCCCTACAGGGTGTTATTTCCCATCTACAGATGAACTTGCATGTTCACTGATCCAACTCTAACATGTTTCTATCTCCCCCCCCGTCCTTTTCCTTTAACAAACCAACAGAGCAGGGGCTTAATAAAATGTGCTAAAGCAAACCGGCAAGTGTGTGCTCACACACATGCCTCCTGTCAAAACACATCTCCCACCTGCTCCCCCTTCCCGACGACTTGACGGCTAGAAAAGGTTCATTTTAGCCGGAATCTGACAGCAAGCAGGGTCACAGCAGCCTGTGGATTAACGCTCCATGACAAAGGCGAGTCATCGAATTAAAGGTCTCTCATACAGTGGAGAGGAGAGTGGAAAAGGGGAGGTGTGGAGTGGATTGGAGGGCTGAGGTTTAGTCAGAAAAAGAGGGAGGGAGGCATATCAGAGAGGAGCAAGAGAGATTAGTGACGGACGCACCTCAACGTCGCTCATCTGTTCATCCTCTCCCTCCCTTTACCACCCCCACTACCTCTCCCCATTCTTCCCTCCGCCTGTGGGCCCAGCAGCAGTAGCTGTCACTATAGGAGAGCGCCTGTCAATCAAAGCTTCCTAATCCAATGGCATGTCAGCAGGGGACATGTCACATATGTTAAGAGGAGAGAATGAGGGGACTTGCAGGGTGTGCTTGTGTGTTAGCAAGTGTGTGTGCATGCATGTATGTGTACGTGATTGTATGGCTGTAGGGCAGAGCGCGGTTGCCAGAGAGTGTGGTGTGGCAGAGAGGCAGCGGGTGATGGAAGCTGTGGTGACACATGAGGCCCGGGACCAACTCTGAGCAACCCACTAGTCACTAGAGGGATAGAGGGGGAGCAGAGGAGGCAGAGCAGGACACAGGAGGGGTAAATATAGAGGCACAGACAAGGCTAACTGCGACTGACATGGCTAGCATTCAGAGGCGGCACACATGAAGCAGACAGAAATGACACAAACACAAACAGATGGTGTGCATTTGTTGTGTGTGTGTGTATATGTGTGTGTTTATCAGGCAAGTCAAAACACACAATACAGGTGTAAATGACTTTTAATATGGTCCAGCATAATTAAATTATAAGTTGTTTTTTTTTCATTTTCTTAAGGCTGTGTTATTATTATAGGAGATTGATCATCATTCCCCAACAGTGATTACAGATTACTTCTGGGAAATACACTAATATGAAGTAATGAGAACTGTCATTGTTTTCTATTCACATCTCTTCCATTTTAAGTTGACTGGTGTGCAAGTACAACGAACCATTTAAAACAAAAAGACAGAAAAGACCAAAAAGAACCCTAAAGCAAATGTGTGGATGTGTATTGTCTTTTTACATGTTCATGCACTGGATGAAATCCCATGGACTTGAATACAATGATGTGTAAAATGTCACTTTTAAATTCCCATGTATTTGCAGATTTGTCTATTTCACTTACAAATTTCACTTCATGGCTTGCGAGTACGCTGAAAATGTAAGAGTTAGCTCTCTGTTTAAGCTGCTTGCTCGTACTGTATTTGTTCCAACTTGTGGTAACAGTTGTATTAAATCATCCGTAAACTCTTCATATCAAACATATTACAGTTTCATATAATTAATGTTTTTCTTTTCCCGGTGACTTGGTAATAGCCAAAGGGTTGGGAGACACATCAATGACAACAACCCAGGGGCTAACCTATAGGCTACACACTGAAGTCCTGACTGCTCCAGTGCTCCTACAAAATTGAAGTGGTATCATATAATTACAACATATGAGTACCAAAACTTCTATTCTGCAGGTCACTGCTTAAAATGTTGTTAAATAATTGGAAGGAAGGAAGGAAAGAAGGAAGGCCGGAGGGAGGGATATGCTCCCTTGTTACCTGATGGGGCTGGATGCGCTGGATGTTACAGGTGAAGTCAAAGTAGAGGTGGAACTTGTCGATGTCCTTGTTTTTGTTTTTCGGGGCCCCTGGTTTTTTGTGACCTTGGACAGACTTCTCCTGCTCTCTTTCCTTTAGTGCCGATTTGGACACGGAGGACTGGATGGTCACAAAGCTGTTTTCACACCTGACACAGTAAGAGAGGAACACACATTTTCAATGTATTGAGTAAAAGTTGCTCTTGTTTCAATATCAAGAAAACACAGACCAACGTGGATATTACAATGAACATCTTCTCACAATGTTTTCACGTAGGTGAGTGTCTCAGGGTCTTTGGCTATCATATCAGCCAAGATGTGCTCTACACCTGTTGCCACTTCTTCCACTGATGAGAGACCTGACACACACAAACACACACGGAGTGAACTCTTTTAAGTCCCTTCTTAAAACATACTTTTATAGGAGAGCCTTTCCCGATCTTATTTGATTTTATTTTATCCCTTTTATTTTATTGTATTTACTAATTTTATCACATTTCACACTGAGCACATGTGACAGACGTGACAGAGTCTAGAGAGTCTACCTTGAGTCTACCTTGAGATCCTCGGGCAGAGGTCTGTTGTCTGTTCCAGAGTCTCGACTGAAAACTAAAGGGGACAGAGCGTTTGCTGTCAGGGCCCCGAGGCTCTGGAACAGCCTGCCCGAGGAAATCAGGTCGGCTGAGTCAGTAAACTCTTTTAAGTCCCTTCTTAAAACATACTTTTATAGGAGAGCCTTTCCCGATCTTATTTGATTTTATTTTATCCCTTTTATTTTATTGTATTTTACTAATTTTATATTTATGTGTATTTTAGTCTTTTCAATGTTTTCATGCTTTTATCTTGTATTGTTTTTGTATTATTGTCTCTTGGGTATTATTGTCTTTACATTTGTTAAAGCACTTTGTAACTTGTTTTTGAAAAGTGCTCTGCAAATAAAGATTATTATTATTATTATTATTATTATTAAATACTAAATGTTAAAAGCTCTGGTTGTACAACAGAGAATTTAGAAGATAGATAGATAAGCGCTACAGAATGAGGTGCTCCATTTCTAAAAATAAATAAATAAATAAATAGGCCTCCAATTCAACAACCATATGTTAAAAAGAAACATCTAACGATGTTCATCATAAAACAGTATAGCAATAATAGACTGCAACACAGGGGAACATTTCCATAACAATCACCATCACTTCAACAACATCATCAACATCAGTACTATACATGTTATAACAACCCCATCACTATTTAATTATTAACTCTATCTACTTCTCCGGACTGAGTTTAGAAAAGAGATGGCATTCGGAACGAATGAGTGCCTGTATCTATTGCTCGTTACTGGGGGTAATCTGAACCGAGAACCAGAAGGTAAGATCTGAAACTCCAAATGAAGGGGGTGGGAGCTATCAGCAATAACTGACTTGGCCTTCCTAACTACCTGTCTATTATACAGGTCAGTGAGGCTACACTGCTGGACACCTAAAATTTTACTGCTGACCTTCACTATATTGGAAAGAGCAGTTTTGGCCTTAACAGTGAGATTACCATACCAGCAAATTACAGAGAATGTTAATACAGACTCAATGTATGATTTATAAAAAAGGGTCATGAGGGTTTTATCAACATGAAACTTTGACAGTTTGCGAAGGCAAACAGTCTTTGTTGGCCTTTTTTGCAGAGCATCTCAGTGTTGGAATTAAAATTCAATTTATTGTCAATCAAACTGCCGAGATACTTATATGTTTCTACGAATCCCACCATCTGCCTATTGACGGTAGTGTTCTGAGAAGTTGATGACTTACGCCTAAAATCAATCAGCATGTCCTTTGTCTTTTCTACATTTAATTGAAGGAATACCCTATCACACCAGAGCACAAAATAATCAACAACAACTCCTAATAAATGATTGTCTAAGACCCAGCCTAAGCAATTGACAGATTCCTTGGCTGTGGCCTCATTGTCGCCCACCACTATCCTAAAATCTGTGGCCTTCTCTAGCTTTAAATTTGATCCAAAGAGTAGGGCCTCTTGTGTATACCTGAATCTGTACATCCTAACAATTTGATTCAAACTGAAAAAAAAATCCTGAAGAGCTCAAAATCAGTGCATAATAAATCATTTGTGATTGTAATTTCTCCAAATCTGATCTTTTAAATGAAAATAATCTTCTTTTCATGAGTTTGACACAAAAAAGCCCAACAGGTCCAGGAGGTTCCTCTCCAAGCATAATGTTAACCTTCAGGTTTACATTTATTTTAATGTCCACAAAACTGTGTCTTACCCTCAGTACCAGGTTTTACCCATGCCCTTAAATCCAGAGTGTGTGGCGAGTTGATCAGTGTAGTGGCTGCCACCTCAAGGCCAAGTGCTTTGGCCCTGCGAGCCTTCGTCAGCTTACTGCCTTTCTTATAGGGGGAATACTAAAGACACAAACAGAAGCATTTGTGATGAATCGTAAGGAGGGTATAAGAGCCACTTTCAGGTGTGGATAAATAATAGTGCAAACACGAATGAGATTTTTGAATCACATTTAAATGATAGATATTACTTTAGAATAAAAATGTGATTCTGACCACATGATCCAGTTCATCAGCTGATCGGCAGCTCCTAAGGTTTTGTTCCAACTCAGTTGTCAAAACCCCATCCTTCTTCAGGGTCTGAATAACAGATTGAGTCTTCTTGGCAAGAGAGCTGAAGAAACACACACACATACACAAATATACAAAAAGAAATGCATTATATATAGTGCACAATTATAGCACGCAGAAGCACACAAGTGACACACAACACTCGTTTCAGGCCTCAAAGTTTGACCAATAGCACCATCTAGTGGCCAATTTCAGAAATGCGGTCTCAAAATTAACCCAATCTTTTTCAGCTCATTTAACAAAACATTTCATGGCTACAGTTGTAAATATATAAAAGTTTGTATCTAATTGTGCCTCTACATGCATTTCATTATTTAATGCTGGCAAAGGTATAAGTGGGTAATAAGGTGTCTTAGTTAGTTTTATTTTTCAATTTTTTTCTCTTAAGATGTTTCATTTGCCTACCATAACTCCTCGTATACCAGCTGGACATCTCGGACGGCATCGGCGTCCATGTGGTTAATCATGTCTTTGCGGTAGCGCACCATGAATGGCACCGTGTTTTCCTCACGAAGCAGCGCAATGATATTTACACACACCCATCGCTCCACACATGTCAGGATGGACAGCAGCTAAGGGGAAGGACACACACAGATATTCAAACAGTACATCTATCTAAGCAAGTAGGCAGTAAGACACTGCCCATATGACCACCAATTAACAATAAAACGGTTTGTCTGTTGTTAATATCTAATATCTTCACGGTTTCTCTTTGAGTCTCTGGCTTTAGCAATTCAGTGTTGTAAGTGTGCATGCCATCCCATTCTTTGCATTTTAGTCTACACAGGGGACCCAACTGTCAAAACAAGTTTGTTAAAGAATTTTTTTTTAACTTTGTTAAATATAAAATAGGACTTTATTTTTTTCCAAGGGAAATTGGTGTGCAGCAGTTGTAGTACAAATTAGGAAATATAAAATATCAATACATGTGCAAATTTTAAAATATTAGTAAACACACAGAACACACTTCAAAATCCCAAATATACATATGGCCAGCTGTAGGTTAATAGTAATGTTGCTTCTTGATGTGTTACATATAGATATGTAGGAAAAGAGGCATATAGTTCAAAAATCAAATCTCAAGAACAGGTATGTGTGTACGGTTAAATAAAAATGTTCAGTGATTATGTCCACGATATTGCCCATTATGTCCTATAATGTCCAGTAAATCAGAAGGTTGTAATTGTAATCTGCGGACAGACAGTAATCCAAAGACAATGGATGGAGAAAGAGTAATGCCACCCATCAACAGCTCATTGTCATGTTGGCAACAGTGTCCTAGTGTCCAAAAGTGTTTAACCAAGAAGTGGTGGTGGCAGTTTCATTATTGCCCCATTGGGTCACCTACAAACTGTCCACACATTTTAGCATTGTTTGTCTGCCAGTAATCTGACAAAAGTATAGACAAACACTTTCACACATAAAACACACCACCAAATCCTCCAATACCTCTATAAAGTCCCAGTTCATATTGAGGTCATTCCTCAGAGATTGTGCTTCGGATGATGGTAAAGCAGTTGGTTGGCCCAGGCAGGCACCACTGGTCTTCTGTTTCTTTTGACAGGGCTCATCAAACGTGAAATCCTCCTCCTCTACTTCTTCTTTCTTTGTTCTAAGCCCAGCTAGTGATGATCCCTCTCCTGCCCATGTGTCTGCCTGGTGGGATTCTGACACGATAAATGACACCCTCTACAAGAAAAAAGAAAAACAGCACAAGATAAGACAAAAAATAAAAAAGGACTGAGAACAATCAGAGATTAGTGATGGGATATGTGTTTATGTTGTTAGAAGGTAATATCAGCAATAGAATAAAAAGAGCTTTGCTGTCTTTATAAAGTGTTGAAAATATGACAATTCAGGGAAAGTAACTGGATTTATTCTATTAACTGTTTCACATACAGCAATATCAGTAAGCATAGTTCAGTAATACACATATATTCTTACCATACATTCTAACATTTAAGTCTAGTCATAAACTAGCAGTAAACAGACCTGTGGTTATAATTGTTCCCAGCTCTATTTCATCTTCTTTTGTGTGTATGTGTATGCAGATATACTCTAACTAAAATGGCCATCAGTCTGACCTCCTCCTTCATTCTTATACTTGGCCCACTCTCTTCAGTCCTTTCTCGCTCTGGACAGTCTGTTAGTTTATCTCCTTTGTCTTCTCCAGCCTCATCATTCTTTTTTTCATCAATTTTTTTCCTCTTTGTTCCAGCCAACTCAGGTGCACAAGTACCCTTCAGAACTTTAGCGGCCTGTGTTTTTCGCTCTGCTGCAGGTTTACGTGGTGCTCTTGGCTTCGGATCTTTAGGCACTTTGGGAACTTTAGGTTGCTTGGGTGCTTTCGGCTCCTTTGGTTTAGCAGTTCTCTTCACAGCTGCTTTCTTCTCCTTGGCTGCAGGGGCTTTGGCAGTCTTGCTAGGGACTTTTGGCTTTGACTCTGGTGGCCTCCATTCCTCACTGTCCTCATCGCTACTCATTGTCTGGGAAAAGGACCTGATGGTAGGAACAAAGTGAAAAATCAGCTCTAATACTGTAACATGATCTAGCTCTTTCTGTTGAATGCTGCATACTTAGTCACCTTCAACATTGTAAACATAGGCTAGTGTCTCTAATGGATTAGAGATTCTTAACTGCACAATCTAACAATGTCAGTATGAGTAACGTTATGTTTGTCTCTTTTTTAGCCCTGAGATGTACTGGTGAGCTGCAAACTGCATCCTTTAAAAAAAAACAGTGAATGAAAAAAATTAACTTACAGGTCGGTGTCCATGTCTCCGTCCTGTAACTTCACAGCTTTGGCAGTTGATGCTCGGGGTCTTCGCATCATCTGTCATAAAATGTATTTAGTTAGTTTAGCTAACTGACCAAATAACAGTGTATGTATGTAAAATGTAGTCAGCTCATTAATGTTGGCGTTAACCAGTGGACATGTAATGGTAAATGTTACTCAGTTAGCTAACATTAACGTGAACTTAAGCTAGCTAACGCTACATGCCAATTAGTTAACCAGTAAACTATCGTTCCGGCTAAACCGAAAGCAAGAACATATTATCTTTGTTAACGGAGACGCAACATGTACTTTAATGAAGTAAACAACGAACGTGCAAACGTTTGCTATCTATCATGCCCAAGTTTAGGTTAGACGTTATTTAAATTTGGCGCTTCACGCTAACGCTAGCAAAGCTAGCCGGCTAAATGGTGCTACAAGCATATTCATGAATGCCACTTTTTCCCACACGGCAGTAACCCCAACTAACCAACTCTACTTTTATACCTTTGAAAATGCTCAAATTATTTGTAGGTACTCCGCTGGAAGCAGGTTGTAAATAGTAGGCTGCTTCCTGCAACAGTATGAGTTCAACCAATGACAACATCCAAAAGTCTTAAAGGGCACAAACATTCACACAACCTTACAGGCAACTTACCGCCACCTACTGGACTGGAGTGAAAGTAGCTAGATCGGCAGTAAAATGGGGGGGGGGGGGGGCCCAAAAGGTTTTGATAAATTTTGGTTTCACATAAATCAAGAAGTTTTGAGACTATCCCAATAGTGATTTGGGCGGTCACACCAAATATTGATTTGATTTAGATTGTCTTCTGTTTACTCACTTTGTATTTTAATTGATAAATATATATTAACATGTCTATTTTTGTAAACACTCTTACTTTACAGCATTTACACCTAAAACACCTAAAACCTTTCCACAGTGCATTCAAACCTGATCACAAGGAAGTTGTTTTTGACTTAGGCTACTGTAATTGTATCGCCATTTCCCCCATTGCACTCTCACTTCCTTTAATTAGCTGCTGCTTTGCAAACATCAGACTTCCATTGTATCTTCATTTGATGTTACCTTTTTTGTTCCTCAAAAGTCAAAGTCAAAACAAATAAAAACCTAGATACTTGTCATGGCTCAATGGTTGCATGATACTTTGTTTTGTTTGTCCATATTGTGAGGAGCAGGGCTGTATTCACCAGATGCTTTAAAGTCTGTCCGGGTAAAAATTTCTAAATATTTAGGAAATGGGAAATGCTATAATTGTGGAAGAGCTACAGCAAAAAAATAATTATTCCGTAGACCTAATGAGTCTGCAAGGCCCAAAATCTACATATTTGTACATTTGCTAGCCTATTTAGATGTACAGAGTGGTAAGAAGACATGATCACAGCAGCTCTCTAAGTAAAACATGTTGAAATTTATTTGAAATGTGTATTAAAATATTAATAAAGTCTACCATTTATTCTGTACTCTCCCTGTGTCACTTACTCCTTGGAAAACACTTGATAACTAAATGCTATGGTCTGCTGGACATTGTTGGACCTAAAAACTGGGTCTTTGGCTGTGTGTCATGGGCAAAAACAAATTCAAGACAGTGATTTAAGGATTTATCAATCCTCAACTGCAGTGATTATGAATTTAATTCTAGAGGAACCCACAGTGCAGAAATTGCAGTGCAGGTGCAGAAATAATAGTACTTGAAATACAATAAAAATACTACAAATACCAAAACACTACTATTAATAATAGTAATAGAGTAATTATGTTTTCTATATTAAATCCATAACCCAGGGTACATATATCCAACATGGTCTCAGTTATTTCTTCTAACACATTTAATTTGTTTCCTAATCATTCTTATCATTATCAAGTTATTTATCTGTCAACAAATATTTCATGAATTATAAATTTAAACAATATGAAGATATAAAGTATAAAGGCATAATAAACCTCTCAACCAGCTGTTTGGTGCTTGCTAAATATCTCTATGCTCTGCCCATAGTAACAGATGATGCGTCAACATGAAGAACCAATCAGAAATTCGGTCTGAAAAAAAAGCCAGAGAATTTGGTTGTTCAGGTTGTGAGTGTGGGTTTCCCCGCCTGTTGCTTTCAGTTCCTTGTCTCTCTTCAGCCTTAAAGGTAAAATCTTCACTGAATTCTGTCATTGATATTTGTGAAACAGTCTGACCCCTGACCTGAAATAAGGTAGGCCTATTATTTCTTTGTGTAGGATTACTGCAAGTGTATGTGTGTGTGTAAGTGTGTGTGTTTTGTGTCAGTAGCATCATATACTGTGCGTTTAAACATTAATGTGAATATGAATATATGTCCCGCAGGTTTGTGTTTGTGTGAAGATGGCGGACCCCGAGACCCAAAACCAGCCTCTCATCAGAGCTGACAGCCAGCAGACAGCTGTCAATATCCCTCCAGGACAAGAGTAAGTGTTGTGTGTGTGCTTGTTATTGCTGTCTTGATGGGATCCCATCACTAGGCCCAAAAAGCTGGTGCCCACAAAGTTAACCATTTACTGTAAATTACTTCTGGAGACTTTCCTGATGTGCATGTTTTAACCCATTAACAACAAACTTTGTATACAGGTATCCATTTTGTAATTCAGATTATTTAAATGTATTTTTTGCTAACCAGTCAGCCACTTATTTCCATTTATCTCAATTCAAATCAGTCAGTACACTCTTGAAACTTTGATTTGACTATGGATTCCATCACAGTGAACAAGTATACACAGTTTTCTAATCTGTCCACACTTATAAAAACATTACCAAACAACAAACGTTACCAATCTGTATCAAGTTTCATGTGTCTGCTTATTGATTTTTCTATTATACAAAACAATGGGAATTAATGGCTGTGTGAAAAGCCAGGAAAATGCAAAAAAAACCTCTACATAATTAGGAATTGTCAACAGGAATGTAAATTATACGTGTACTTGTAAACTAGGGAATGAAATCCACCAAAACTTGGGTATGGTCCTTTAAATGGTTTGTAATTCTAAATTCTATGACTAAAATTCTATGTATCTCTTTGACTATCTTTGACATTTATTTTGTTTTGTTTTCATAAGTAAATAACACTTCAATTAAAAATATATTTAATAGCACATTTAAAAACAAGACTGCATTTAATGATTTTAGCATCAACTCATTACAGAATGGACACATCAGTTAGCTGAGATTTAAAATTAGTTTCAGAGAGGACTAATGGGAATTTCCAAAAAAAGGCCTTGGCGTGAACTAGAAAGTGCAAAAGGCAGATCCAAAAAATTCCTAAACTTTCATTTAAGTGTCTGCTTGGCAACAGCTGATTTTATGAATTGGTGGTGACGTAGTGTCTACAGTACATACCATGGCTCAGGTTCCAGGATCAAAGAATTTCCCTAATTCTCAAGCAAGGATCAGCCTCCACAATGCCCTCTGCTACCTATCTACCTCGTCTTGTCTGTCTCTATTCATCTCTTTGTCCCATTATTATATTTATTTAAAACCTTTTTTGAAGTCATACATTTAATCAAGAAAGATTCCAGAAGTACCGATCCTTGCACAGTTAAAGTGGCTGATGATTATGCCCCTTCATATTAAAACATCTCCATGTCTCTTTTCATTTTCCACTGTCTGCCACTCTTTATTTCTCCTTCTGATTTCCATTTCAGTATGTAAATGTCCAACAAGTCTTCCAAATTAAACATGTTTCTCATCTCCTCCTTTCTCATCTTGCTCTCCAGTGGCCGCTCCTCCCGGGCCTATAAAGTGGCAGGTATAACCCTGTTGGCCTGTGTCCTGATTGTGGGCCAGGCGATGATCGCCTACTTCCTCCTCAGCCAGAGGAACGACATCAAGTCTCTGGAGGAGCAGAGCAACAACCTGAAGGCAGAGCTGACGAAGGGAAGATCTGGTGAGGAGGCCAAATTCACTTCAGATTAGGAGAGATATACTGTACCCTGTTGGCATTTAGCAGAATGTATTTTGCTGCAAAAGTAGGATAAAATTAATTTGTCAACAAACTTGTGAGCAACTAGAGAAAGTGTCTGCGGAATCCCCAGCAACCTGTAATATTACTCATTAGATTTATGATAAATAAGTGCTGGGGAAAGGCAAACCAAATCATGTTCTTCCTCTTTTTTCTTAAGCTAAATGCCATTTGAACCATAAGTGGCTCTGACATTGATCTGATGGGACTTTCCAAAAGTTGCATGTGCATCTGGATGGAAGGACAAACATTAAGTCTTATAACAAATTTTAAAAAATGGACAGAATAGCAGGTCAAGCAGTCTCAGGTGAATCTGTGTTGTATTGGTCTTTTTTGGCTTGAAGTTCAGAATAGACTGGATTCAAGTTTCCACGTATCTGTGTTGGGGTCACACTTTCATTTCCTCAAAATATCTCTTTTCTCCTCTACCACTTACACACACTGTTTCTCTTTCTGTCTGTAGTTGCCGTGCCCATGCGGATGCACGTTCCCATGAACGCCCTGCCCGAGGTAATGGATGTCTCAGTGGACGAGGTAAAATTAGGCTGAAATTAATAATTGAGTTTCAAAAATCCCATAATTATATATTGGTTGATTTTTTTTTTTTACACAAATCATTTTTGTTTCTCTATTGCAATTTTGTTTTTGTTGCAAATTCGCTGATACTGATAAGCTAAGGTCATCTCACAAAGCATCCAAGACATTTTATCAGTCAGTCTCTAGCCTCTTATGACTGAGGTGCAAGTATATTGTTTGAGTTTAATGCTATGATTAAAAATCCATCTTCATACTGTGACACTAATGTTTTTAACTTGTCCCTCTTGTGGAATGAAGTCATATTGTTTTCCTCAAGTTTTCTGTTTTGTTTCACTGATTGTGTTGCAGGAGGCTTCCACTGGAGTCCCAGAAAACCCTAGTATGTTCTTTATATATTTACTGTATTCATCTATGTACATATATCCAATGTATGAATGAATCATTTGCATTCCTCCAATTTTCTGTAAGAAAAGGGTGATTTAACTCTCCTCTCCTCTCACCAGCCCTTCTGCAGAGCACTGACTGCCAGCTGCAGGCCGCTGGTGTGAAGGCTCTGCCGGTGCCTGGTTTCCGCCCCGCCTGTGACGAGCGCGGCCTCTACCTGGCCCAGCAGTGCTTTATGAAGCAATGCTGGTGTGTGAACCCAGCCAACGGGGACCACATCCCTGGTTCTCTGCGCAACGGACCGACCCTTTGCCATACTTCTGTCGCCACTGGTGAGACAAGACAATTGGTCACCAAATACGATTAAGAATAGCTTTTGGTGGTCACCGCACCACACACTGAAAAAAACAGGAAACATGTTAACATTATGTGTCAGATTTGATTCTTTTTTATGCTGTAATTTATGTAGTAGTTTAAATAAAAACCTGTACTTCAGTCAAGTTTAATTTTCCTAACAGTAAATCATTATGAGACCTTGATTTCATGGAAAACATGCTCAATGGCACAAAACAGAAAGCTTTTTCACTAGTACCTAACATTTTGTGACAGCTTTCCATACTGCACAGTATGCATCTAATCTTGTTTTTGTGTATTAATGTTACTATCTCCACCTAGAAGATTGATTTTCAGTCATGCTTGTTTTTTGTAATTAGCAAGATATCTTAAAAAATTAAAAACTCTGATCAGGCAAAGGAACAACAATTTAATTTTGAATTCAACAAGAATATTTGTTAAATACTTTATTTAGTTTTTTTGTCTGTCACTGTTTTTACTTTGATGCAGATTTGGATCCAGATGCACATTTAAAAAAATCTAAAACACTAATTATTCACATATTTTGAAAGCTTGATTTAAGCTACAATGTTGTTGACAGTCAAGTTTCTGTTTTTGTAGGCAGCCTGAGCAAGGTGATGACTATGCCTGATATCGTTGAGTGATACTGTGGTGAGTATGCAAATGGTGTTCCTCTGATTCACTATATAGGTATTCATATAAAAAATATCTGTGAGCAGTACTGTATGTCTCAATGCAGTTTAATTCAGTCCAATTAAAAATGTTGAATATTTAAATACATTTAGAATGTTTTTAAAGGGAAACTTCTTTATATTGCTGCTAAAATGTTGAATTAACTGCTTTTTTTTCCATCATCTGTTTTGTTTCTTGGGTAACTGAAGCTGGTGAAATCTCCTCCAAAGACCAGCAACGGTTCAACTTGAAATCATGACTTTGCTACAACTTTGTCAACTTATAATCACCATCGTATTATATAGTGCTCAAGGCAATCTTACAATATTATAACCATTTATCTGCTTGCTATCAGCTTATTGGAACTCAGCTGCAACCAATAAATAGAGAGCTGACTTTTTGTATTGATTATATATCATCTTTCAGTTTTTTTAAATGGCTGGTAAAAGTTAGGGATTTGTTTTACAGACTTAATGTTGTTTTATTCAGTTTTTTCCCCATGTTCGTTTGCTAACAAGAACCAATTTTCTACGATAGGAACTTTGTAAAGAGCAGAAAAAAATAGAATTAACAGCATGGACTAAGGGGAAATATACAATGGAGTGTGGGCAGAATTCTTAATAAATTATTAAACTATTTAATATATTTTTATGAAGAACAAATGTTTGGAAACATGTAAATGAAAACAATCTGTCCACTGCCCCTTTACATTAATTTAAAGAAATTCATTGTGGTCACTTGAATTTTGAATGTTTGGCTAACGTTATGGGGATGAAATAATTTTTTTTTTTAATAAAACACTGAAACATCACAGGACCAGGAATGTTTTGAGACAATTGTACACTGTATTGTCCCCATTTATTTGAACAACCCAAATAAATTCTTAAAGACAGTTTTGTGGTTTTCTTTTACAACATCACAATGGAATTTCAAACTGTTAAGTTGAATGTTGAATACTTCTGCATTGATGATGACGAGACAGTTAGCCAGTTAATCAAAGCACCATCAATGGACCCGTCATATTCTATATTCCAGAGTAAATTAAGTTTTAAAGAAAGGTATTACTTATAAAACAAGAGAAAACATGCAAAAACATAATAGATAGCAATTGAAGAGCATGCAGTACCAAGACAGCAACACAATGATTGTCAATAGGCACAAGTTGTTCCTGGTTTCCAGTTACCAAACACATAGCACACACTGTTTTATAATACACTTTCTAGTTAAAGTAAAAACTAAAATGAACATGACCTCAATCTGAATTCAAATATGTTTGACCCCCCCCCCCAAATCATTGATTTCTGTGGAACAAAATAAAGTTGCTTTAAATTCCTACAATTCATACAAGTGCAAAAGATCAACTAGTTTCCAGCATATGAAATAGGCAGTCAAATCCCACCAGGAAATGCTATTGCACACATGGCATGAGATGATAATAAAGTCCAGACCAGAGTAGGCACTCTAATATATATATTACATAAAATACTTAAACACACACTTCCCTGTTTTGTTAAAACACCCAAGTGCAATTTTTAAAAACATTTAAGCAAAGTTAAAGTTCACTTTGGCATACATTTTCATTTGATAGGCTACCAGCTCTTGCAGACTGGAGTCTGAAATACATTTTCAGCAGTGTGAGGTGGAATATATAGAGAAATATTACATACATTTCCAGGAATACTTTTCCTTATGTTTGAACAGTGTGTAACTTCTGGAGTCATTTTTACTTATTATACGGTTTATAAAATTCTCAAAAGCGTACCTTAAGTTATTATTCATGACTATAAATAGTTATGACTGTAATTTAAAAACAAAAGTGTTTACCAAGTGAAAAATTGACCTATAATCACATTAAGGGGTGTGCTGTGCCTGCAAAGACACATCACACCACACCACATACTTTGCTCTGACACCTGCAAAAAATGTGAAAACTAACAAGACCCATGAAGGGTTTTGATAGGTTTACACCGAAGAGCACCATGAGATGTGAGCTGAGACAGTTTTTACATGCTCTATCATCCCCTGAGCAAACATAGTGCATATTCGTTAAGGCTGCTATAATTGAATTTCTGACCACTAGAGGGCAGAGGACAACAAAGAAGACGACACATTTTGGGATGTTGGCATAGGGTCGAGGTCAGAAAAATTATAGCCGCTATAATGATTCTACTATAGTAACAGTTTCTATGTTAGAATTTGTGACTACTGAAAAGTTTTTAGCTTTTGATATACATATCTGTTCCCGTATGCAGCTGAACTGGCGCCCTCTTCTTGTAGATGTCTCTCTTCCTCCTTTCTTTTCTTTCTCTTATTTGTTACCTCCTCTCAGATTGCGTATGTAGTCTTTGACGGTTTTTTCAATGTCAGGAACAGCATAATTTTGTGCTGCATAGATTCCTGTACAGGTTCCTACAGCAACACCCATCAATGCTGAAGAGCGTAGCCTTGCAACAACGTACCCGGCCAGAAAACCCTTCAGGAAAGGAGAACCCAGCAGACTGCCTCCCTAAGAAGGAAAGGACAGGAGAGATTAGACCCGTTACTGTACATGATTGTCTGACCACTGGTTTTATATCTGCATACAATCAGTTTTCACATGTATTAGTAAATGTCTGCCCTGTATAAATAATTCAAGGCAGCCTTACTGGAGGAACCCCAGCCTGTATCTCATCCTCCACCCTTTTCTGAATGTCTTCCAGCTGGTCCTTGAGCTCCACCAGGTCCTTGAGCTGGCCCAGAGGACTCTGCACACATGCATGAATACACAAAAAGACAAAACAAACAACAGGTCAGTGTCACTGACCAGGGTTTCCTAACACTGTCACTTGTGTATTATGACAAAAACTAGCAGAACAATGACAGCTCCGAAATAAGTGTATGGTTGTTTCACATTGAAGTCCAAGAACAATTAAGGTCAATGTCAGTTCTTAGTCTTTGCAAATAATATTTTGCTGGGTAACGTTAGCATCGATGGAGAAGTTTGAAACAGACGACTCTACTTTTGTTTGTGATGTGAAGTATCTTGAGGGTATGGACCAAACCTGTCCCCCACTTGACATTAGAAACAAATCTTCCCCAGTAATGGATTATATATAGGATGGTGACAATGTCTTTCTGAAAGAGGGACCTAAGTTAATCCTTCTAGCATCAAGGTAAGCAAACGTTACCGCTGGTCTCATTATCAAAGTTCTTACCAAGTTAGCTAACGTTAGCTAGACAGTAAGTACTCTAATGTCACGTTACATTACCAGTTAACCATCAGTTTAATGTTTGATGCGTTCCTATCACTGTAACGTTAAATCTATTTAAAACGACCCAAACAAATCTAGCTTAATTAAGATAACTACTTAGCTTAACGCTAACTAAGCTAAGCTAACCAACACCAAATTGCTACGTTATGATAGCTTGCGAACTGTATTACTTCATCATCTAACGTTAGCAGCTAACGCTAATTGTTGACTGTTAATGACAATGTAAGTTAGGCGGGCTGTTATAATAATACAGTAACGTGTCTTCAATGTTCAGTTAGCATATTAAGTTGAGAACACCGACCTTGTCATTTGCCATAGTTTCACTTATGTTGTGTTGAAACGTCGCTCTTCTTCTCTTTCATGTGGCTTTGTTGGAAATGGGCCTTACTGCCCTCCACTGGTTACTCACGGACCCGACCTACGGTTTTACAGTTTTATCGTAATTAATAATAATAATAAATAATAATAACAATCTTTATTTATACATAATTTTTAAAACCAACTTTACAAAGTGCTTTACAAGAATCAAATACAAACTAGCTATCACTTAGTTACTTTCATTAAGGCAGAATAAAGATGAAGAGACTTTCAAAAGAATGTATACTTATAATAATAATAATCATAATAATAAACTTTATTTATACAGCACTTATCAAATGCTACGTGGTTGAACACAAATTATAAACATTTTAAAACAGAGGCAAATTATATCAAGCTATTTAAAATATAAAGTAAAATATGTCTGGAGAAGTGATGTCACCAATCCTGCAAGCCTCAGGTTCCCAGGCAGGGCGTTCCAGAGCTGAGGGGCTCTGACTTCGACTACTTACTATCTTGCCCATAGCACAAAATAATATATTGTATGTGTGGATGTATCAGGGTTATGATAATTAGATGAGACTTCAAAGCCTTCATTTCCCACAACCAAAACCAGCAGAAAGCTCACACTACCCACAATGACCTCATTAGTTTCTTATCGTTACATCTCCTCTCATGTTGAAGAACCCTTCCAATTTAGTAATATAGGCATAGTGGTCGCAAACATGTACAAGCACATGAGTGACATTAAATATGCATTTCCACGCGCTCCCACATGTTTAGAAACTGTCAGTATTCCCACCATATTGCAAAATGTCTCAGAGCACTTTATCCTGCTGTTGTTGAAGATCCCATTAGCTGCATCAAAATATTAATGTATACCTCAGAAGCATTTATTTTCAAACATTAAATCTACAGTGGGGTTTATGCAAACCTCCTGGGCGATTGAGAGGAATCAATCCAATTAATTTCTTCCGTACAGACTGTGTAGTCTGTGCTTTTCTCTTGCATGGTGCTAGAGTCTGCATGAGAGCGCACATCTGATGAGACACTGAGAGGGGAAAAAGAAGAGTGAGAAAGAAGTGGAGGAAATAATTAGAGAGACAGAAGGATGGAGAGTCATGGAAGCAATTAGATCCTCGTTAATCAGAGCTGATACATTTGCACTGTTTTGTAACCATCACTGCAACAACTCGCAGCCTGAAGAGAAAAGAACAATAAATTAGAACAGTAGTAACACGAGAGTTTCCCCCACAAGAAATACCATAAGACAATTTTAATGAATATTTGGACTGAGTTGCATTTAAAACATTTTCGAGTTAAAATGAATGGGTCACTTTGTCCCAGCAAGTAGGAGCCTGGATGACAAAGTGGGATTCGGTTTGTGAGAGACTGTGAAAGTGAGAGTGAATGGCAGAGCCTGGAGTCACATGAGGCAAGAAAGAGATTGAAAAAGATAGAGGGAGGTGGTATTAGAGACTTAACAGAGAACAGGAGAGTGATTGCCATCTGATTGAGGGATAGGAAGAGACAGATAGATAGAAACTGCAAGAGAAAACATTCAGACATGTAAAACATGTAAAGGTCTCTATACGTGTGGTAAGATTAATCATTTGAAATTAGTCTGAACATAAATGAATCGTTCTAAGATGTAGTTCTAATAGTTCTTGGTGGTTTCTTCCACAACCTGAAAGTATTTAATCCGCACACTCAGGTGTCTCTGATCTTTAAAGCTGTTGATGGTTAAGGGGGGGGGTTATTGATTTTGGCTGAGGCGTATTTGGCTGGCTAATCTTTGGATGGCACTGTAAAGGAAAGGTCATTGAAGCTTGTGGTGCATTCATCACAGTGATGTGAAATATACCCTATACCCGTATACATATACCCTAAACATTAGGGGCAAACAAACGAATTTATGTTAGGACTGTCCTGACTGTTGAGAGGAAGGATGATAATTTGTCATAATGTCATAATGAAACAACATGCTCGATATAAGCAGTGAAATAACTACTGTAAGCTGTTATACTTGTCAATTTTGGACAGAATAGGCAGTGAACTTAAAGCTCACTTGTTTCTTAGAGGAAAGGGAGCACACAGTAAAAAGCAACATATTTCCCTGGTAGAGAATTATTACTGCATGTTTTATTGAGTCTGTAAACAAATTGCCTCCTGCTGCCCCTTGTGTCATAAGCACTGAATTATAGTTTAATAACACATACCCCCAGGAGTGTTGCATCTTCAGCAGTGTACTGGAGGCTTTGTACTGTGCTGAGTTTGGTTGCACTGCATTGTGTTGGTTGTTGTGTTGTTAAAGATCTCTGTGTATAAAGTATGTTGCTTTGTTCGCCGCTGAAAGTATTGCTTTTTTTGTAGTGCATTTTCATGCTGTATTGCCCTTTTGCTGGTTGAACCTGTTAAGTTGTGGTAAGATTTATTTGAGAGATCACTCTGATTCCATATAATGTATTGAAAGCTGTTCATCAATTGGACAAGTTTGAAGTCTGCCAGAAAATGTGATGTACTTGTCCGTAGCTTAAAACCTAAAAGCCTTTTAGCGTGGCTCAATGTATTTGTGGGTTGAGTTGGCCCGCGTTCAGTTAAGTTCCCTCATTAACCTCAGCGTTCAGTATTCAGCTAGCGTTTCCACTGATGGCTACTGATACAGTACACTCTGCTGGAAGGGAGAAATGTGACTGGCATACAACAGGACTGAATAAGATGGAATGGGACTTTGTAGAAGGACCAAGATTGTTTGAGATATGAGCTTCCTCACAAATGTGTATGACTCAGCATTCAGACGGGATACGGTGCCACCAAAAAATTTGCAGCCACTTGAAAAAATGAGTAAGAGTAAAACATTAATATGGAAATATGGATTATTTGTCTCATTGAACAGATAAATTAGTATTATTTAGATAGTATATATATCATTTCCATCCCACATATGGTAAGAGAGACTTTCCCGCAGCTTCATTAAAATAGAAGAGAGGGTCACAATTTATTGACTTTGGGTGAATTGATCCAATATGCACCGTTTCTTTAGACTGCATGTAAACTGCCTATAGATCATTTGTATGGGCAGTGTCTGCTGTAGCATCCTCTAAGATGAGTTACACTATGATCCTTTGTATCACAATAATTTTACTGTAGAATGATAACCTGAAATGACTTATATTTAGTAAATTTAGTAAACAGCCAACAAACAAGAACAAAATGTGCTACAAGCACCTATTCAATTTTAGTATTCAGATAGTTTGTCAGATAAGTTGACTGCTAATCCTTTTCATAAAATCTTTCTTGGTAATTACACTGATGATCAAAGTCAGATGGAAGCTGAACTCCATTCAGTGCAATACAGATGCCACTTTTCTTCTGACAGCACCCTGAAAACTAATTTCCAACATGGCATTATATTTTGCTCTTGCGTATCGGTTGCGCTGGTTATATTGCTGACTGAAAGCATCTCAACAGCAGAGTCAAGGCATGCAATTAAAATGGATTGTTTCCATTTCAAAGAGTTAAAGTGCACTGGCTGTTTGCCACTAATAATTTCAACATTTAGATGATGCATGTGTATGTGTGCGTGCGTGCGTGCGTGAGTGCGTGCGTGCGTGCGTGTGTGTGTGTGTGTGTGTAGATGTGAGTATGTGTGTGCATGTATACAGCATGTATTGGTTTGCCCAGATGCCATTTATGAGCTAATTAAAGTTTTTAAGCTCTGTTGCTTCTCTGGCAAGCCAAGGTAAGGGAAGAGAGGTACTGCAGCCTCACTGCACCAGTCTGCTGTGATGTGCCAAGGTGTTTCTGTGTGTGTATGTGTGTGTGTGTTTCATGTTTCATGTTTTTATATCCTAATGGGGACTTTAACTTGAATGCACACTAACCGATGGGGACTGCTTTCAGAGAGTTAAGAAGACTTTGTTTTAGGGTTCAGGTTACAATTAGCTTAAGGTTAGGGTAAGGATTATTATTAGCCATGTAATTGTGATGGTTAAGGTTAGGGTAAGGGGCTAGGGAATGCATTATGTCAATGAGATGTTCCCACAGGGATAGAGGAACAAGGTGTGTGTGTGTGTGTGTGTGTGTGTAATCAGAGGTGCATACATGTAACAGGGATAGCACCCTGTCCTCAGTGTCAAATGATAGAGTAACACTGCTGATAAAGACAAAACATTTCTGTTGGGAAGAAATAGAACAAAGAGAGAACATGATTGTACATGTAGACAGAGAAAGGCTGTGAGAGAGGGAGAGAGTTGGCAGCATATATAGGGTGGAAAAGAGTGATACAGTGAGAGGGAAGGATGCCCCAAAAGAAGTGAATGTATCTGAAAGAAAGAAGATTTGAGGGGCTTAAGAGGAATGAAATGAGAAAAGAAGCATTTGGGAGAGATACAGGTATAGGTGTGTCCATTTACTCAGCTGGTTTTATACAGGGGTATTTCCTTCCTCTATGACACTGCATCAGCATCACCACAACTCCTCCCGTCCCCTCTCTCTTTCTACCTCTTTCTCTGTGTTTCTCTACCCCTCCCTTCTCCTCTCTCCTGCTCTTCCTCACACATATGCTCCCACACTGTGGATGCCTGAATCGTTGGAAGTCCTGATCAGAGTCGTGCGAGACCGTGATCTGCTGAGAGCCGAGCCTAACAGGTCTGTGCTTAGCTAAACCCAGTCCAGTCTTAATCAGCAAATACTAAATATCTCATCATGAGAAGGTGATGCTTTCTGGAGGCACATTGGAAGAGGAATTCCTGCAGCCTGTGGACATTTGCCAATAATGGTGAAGACTGGGATGCTCCTATATTATGAACATAGAGGTATGATCACAATCAAAGCTAACTGCAGAAGATAAAGCTTCCAAGACAGACCTTGTGTGTTTAACTTAATGTTTGGTAAAAGGAAGTGAGGACAAGGCTAATACTGAAAGCGTTTTGATATTTTTTCCATATTCTCGATGTCCTGTCAGAAGACAACCCACTGGAGCAGAAGGCTTGTAGCAAATTGCCTTGGATGAAAAATATAATTTTTTCACCATGTACAAAGGAAGTAGAAGGTGCAGTCAGAATAAATATACACAATGCATGCCCAAAAGGAAGAGTATTCTTCAGCTATTAACAGGAGATCAACAAGTTTATTGACTCTTTTACCAAGACTGAGGGACCATCGCACCATCCACCCAACCATCCAGCCATATGGAGCTACGGGGGAACCGAGGGTCAGTGGGTGTGTTAGGGTTCAGCGTCTCTGGCACCGGGACGCCAGTCAATTCCATAATAACGGCAGTGCGACAGCAGGACTACTCAGCCAGCGTCTGGCTTCGTAGGAGGGAAAAACTGGAACATGTAAGTTTTGAACATTGGAGCTAGGATCTGAGAAAGTGATGGAAGGAGGCTGAGACAAAAAGCAGGAAGATAAAATGTTGGGGCCTGAGTCATTTGGTTAAAATGTATTCAAGAACACTTAAACCATACACTTACACATTTGTATCCACTGAGGCATGTTCTTCCACACTGATCACTGGTTTATTGAGGGATTCAAAATAGTGATCTTTAAATGCTTGGAGGAAACAGAAGAGAAGATGGTTATGTTGTAAAAATGTTTGGCTTTGTGTTCAACAATAACATCTGAGAAGAAATTGGTTCTGGTGACTGCAACGTTTGAATATTTGAGGCTATTAAGGCTGGATTTATATTAGAAGAAGAAGTAGGAGTAGTCATCAACATGCATGTGCTGGCTATCAGAGCTTGGTTTGGAGGAACTATTGGACAAATGTTGGCGCTGTTGACTATTGGGGCTATTCGGAAATAATATCCAGAATTGTTTGAAGATCTGAAATACTTAGCAGATTCATTGATAAATTGACTGACAGAAATTTAATTTAATTTAATTCATTTTCAAGTTGAAAATGTAAAATATTTGCTGGTTCCAGCGACTCCAGTATCAGCTGCTTTTCTTGTTTGATATCATTGTAAATTGAGTATTTGGTTGACCCAAACAAGACATTTATCGCCTTGAGCTCTGGAAAATTATGATTGAAAATCTTTGTTCTAGATAAAGCAGATTTAATTGAGAAAATAATCCAATTAATTGATAATGAGTGAATGTGAATGAATTAGTAGCAGATGTTATTGTGTGCTTATAAGAAAGTTGGCATGAAGTATATTTGTTATGTGCCATTCAAACCGTGTTAAGGAACTTTAAACTTCATCAACTACATTTTGCATGTTGTGGGAGATCTCCTGTTTTGGTGGAGGGAAAAGCTGTTTTTAAACTCTGAACTTTAAAGATAAGATTTACATTTTGGAAATACATTTATTACAGCAGCTCCAGATACAACACAACACAATACAAGAGATAAGTCAAATACACATTAAATAAAAATAGAAAAATAAGAATAAGAGATATGAGTACACTGTACATACCTTTTATATACATATGTGATTGATATGGAACATTGTTGAGGTCGCAGAAGAAAAAAACATAACTGCACAGGAAAAAAGGTAATAATAAAGTGTGAAGAGTCTGACAGCTGGTAGAATGAAGGACCTACTGTCCTTCTTGCACTGTGGTTGCAGCAGTCTGCTCGGGGACCGCACAGTCTCATGCGGGGGGTAAACTGTGCCTATCTTTTGCGTCTTTGTGATATTCAACAGTCACTTTTGTTTTCTGTTACAAAGGAGTTGTAAGGTCCTTAGAAGACTCGCTGCTTGCAGGTAAACTGTATCAGCATTCCATAATGAGCTTCTAGGTGTAGAGATTTAGCGTCGGGGGGAGGAATGAAAAAGGTGTGTGTTGAATATTTGATGTTGGAGGGGAACAGCGCCACGTCCAGAGAGCTGCTTTCTAAGCCTGTCTGCATAACCAACTAGGATGATGAATCAGCCTGTCCCCTTCCTGCAGACCTACACACATACACGCATACAATGCACACAGTCACTGAAACGCGCACATTTACTGTATGTGTTTTTGCAGACATCAGACCACACACACAGACACACTATCTTTCAGGCAAGCCTGCAGCAGTTACTTAACAGACAAAGAAATTTTGCAGTTTAAAACCGCCCCCCCAGACACACACACACACACACACACAAAGTCTATGCAACATTTAGCATAAATTATTAAGGACAAATGCAATCCCCAAGGCCTCTCTGCAATTAGGTAACAACACTAAAATCATTTGCAGAAATGTTGCCATTAAGCCTGTGTCATGGTTCTTCCCAGGATGTTACTTTGTAGACATGGACAAACTCTTTTTTACATAATGTAATTTTCTTTCAACAGATTCAGTTCAGACATTCATTTAACAAAAGGGCAAGAGTTACCCTGCTGACACTGATGATAAATGGTAGTAGGAGGAGAATGAGATAAGAAGTTGGAAACAGAGTGCTTCAGGCACATTCAGTACTGCTGTCAGTGACAGTGTGATTCAAGTAACAAGTTCAGCATCAACTTGTCAAACTGAGTCAGTCATGAGTCTCAGAAAACCTGAACTAAAGTGCCACATAACAGACGAGCACTTCTAACCTGATTTCATGTTTTAATCCTTTCAGTCTAAACTAATTGCCTCTTAAAGCCTCATTATTGCATAAAATATAGATGCGCTGCGCATCACATCGTTGACATCAAAGCTAGTGAATACCACAGGTGAAAATGTTTATACTGAAAGAGATCATATTATGCTTTTTGGTTTTTTCCCCTACCGTTATTGTGTTATATGTTTATTTTGTTAATGTAATAGGTTTGCAAAGTGAAAAGCCCAAAGTCCACCCCAAAGAGTTACCTCTCTCACAGAAAACACTGCTCCTGAACTACCTGAAAACAGCTTGACTAGAGTCTTGCTTCAGTCTAGGGTGCGAAGCTGGCTAGGGAACACATTATAGACTGTATAAAAGAAGTAGACATAGTCATTGTGACATCTCCCGTTGGTTTGTGGACTGCCGTTTTGAAGCCCAGAGTTTAGCAGTTAGTCCGCCGCCATGTTGTTTCTTTAAAACCAGTGGGTTAAATTTACACAGTGGCGATGGTACGAGTCACTCTAGCCTGCTCGACAGGTCGCCATGGTAGTGACTTTTCAATCACTGGGTAGTCACGCCCTAAAGCATACACTGCTTTATCGTCTATTTTCCAGGTTCCCGCTTGGAACCTTTTTATAAACAGTCTATGCTTGGAACACACACAGCTGAACCAAAGCAGTGGTTACCAGCTTGTCAGGACCCGCCCTACTCTGCTTCTGATTGGCTGTACTGCACATGCACAACTCCAAACAAAGATCAAATTGATATGAGATGCTTCACTCGATAGCTAAAACGGAGTGGTCAACACACAGGGTGAAAAGAGGTACTGCAGCAATGTGCAGAATGACAAAAATATGGTGTTTTTAAAAATGAAACCATGTTAAACGTGTTCTGGTGCAACCCCTAAATAAAATTATGAATATGAGCATAATATGACCAATTTAAACAACAAACCATTACTAAAATTAACTTTCATTTACAACTAGCCTCTCTGACTTATAGGTCATTATTGGATTATTATGACTTATTTACACATCAATAAATAAAACATATTGTGCACATGTTGCTTGGATCACCAAAGAACAATGCAAGTAGAGGTAACAACACCTGTTTCTTTTTCTATCGTGGAGCTACCAGGCTGTCATTTTTAGACTCACCTTACACAGTGTGACAGATTTTACAAGGTCACAGTGTGAACTTGTCTATAGTTTTGTAAACAGTCTGTAGAGCACCAGCACTCTGGTGGAACGTGCTGATAGAGATATTTGCAAGTAGCTACGTTGTGTATTTTCTTCACTCACCTCTCTTTTCCTGTTACATGAACCTATGCTGACTGATTCATTTCAGCTCATGTGCAGTGTGGTTATTAAGGTGTAAGTGCATCTTAGTGGATTTAATACCATTAGGAGTCTGTGGTTAATGGTTGGATTCTCCATTATTTTATGTTAAGTCACTAATGATTGTTTACATTTCACATGCATTGCACTGAGTAAATTACAATTTCAAGTTTTTATTGATTGATTGAAGTGTGTAAACTATATAGTTTTAAGATGGACTTAAAGTAGAAGCTTACAGCCAGGTGGGGAGGCTCCAGGTCAAAGACGGTGAAGTGTACCAGATGAAATTTAAGGGTTGGCAGCTCAGAGTAGAGCTGGCTCCCCATGCTGATTAAATTTTCAATTTCATGGCGACTGTGCTGATGTTCAAATCAAGTCTGTGGTTATTGGTCGAACTATATAGGGCCCTCAGGTTTTCTCTCCTGGATACAAATAGTTATGGTTATTTATTTCATTCATCTCATGCTGTTGGAGACAGGATCATGGTGATGAAAGAAGAGAGTTAAGGGAACTCAGCTCAAGCTGAAACAAAATAAAGTGTTTTCTTGCTGCAGATTAGCTATTGTATGAATTATTAGTATTGATTATTTGCTGTGAAAAGTTCTACACGTGCCCTTTTGATGAGATTTATCCTCTGGAAGTGGTTGGAGAGCGAGGGAAGTTTTACAGTGTATGATGATGTTTACAAAAAACTTGTTTTCTTACCCTTAGTGGTATATCCATGCAGATAGTTTTGGTTTTACCTGTTCAGGTTTTGAGATAACCATCTTTTAGATTACTGTGGGCATCCACATACAATGGAGGTTAGACTGAGAAGTGGGCGATACGGATAAAATCCTCTATCACGGTATAAGTAATTTTATATTATAATATTAACATGCTGTATATCACGATATAACATTTTCTGGAAAATTAATTGAAAAACTGTTCATGGATCAAATAACCACACATGGATATCTCTTTTTGTCTAAACCAGCAAATGAAATACCTAACTAATCAAGGTACTTCCTTTCACCGGTGAAAAAATGTATTAAAATAAATTATTGTTTATTATCAAATATAATTCAGACCCATTGATTTACCCTACAATACTAGAGTAGTAATAGTAGTAGTAGTAGTAGATAGTAGAGATACTACAGGATATAAATCAGTGGTAATACATGTAATACTAATTCACTGTCAGCGTCGCAGGAGAGTTTAACATTTGCACAACAAAAACATGCATGAAAATAAACTCACAGTTCATGTTTTTGATAATGTGATTTCAATAAAATGACCCTCGACTACTTTTGTTACTAATTCCCAAGGTATCAATATTAGTTGATTAAAACTATATCAAGTGTTGTGAAGGGGAAGGCGCCCACATTTTTCTCAGCTTCCATAGGGGGCCTTGACAGAAACAGTGGTATAAACAGTATGGCAAAATCTCCAATGGTTGACAAATTTGAATCTCTCATGGTATATACTGTACTGGCATATCGAAAAAGCCTTATGAAGGTAAATGGGATTTCATTTGTAATGCTCACAGCATTTAAATCTTACATTTAAAAAAAACACAGCAACATCTCTTATTAGAAACCGTGTCCCAGTAGATCTGGAGGATCTGGAGGATCTACAGAACACAGTGTCAACAGTTTATATAGTAACTACTTTGGAGTGAAGAAATACAGTAGACCTTTAAAACCAAAGACTCCCTATAAGTAATGATGAAGTTAAACTCAGTTACACTGTTCCCAATCATCACATTTAATCCTTACCAATCCCTTTGATAATGTGTGGTTACTACTGTCTGACAGTTATCCAGCATGAGGAAATACTCACCTTGAGCTTTATGCTGTAGGCTAACTGTGTCTCAGCATTTCAGCTCGGGCAGCAGCTTCCCCATAATGCTGTTAGATGGCTTTGATCTTTCAACAAGACGCTCCAGTTTCATCTTTTATTCTTAGACATTAAGGAAAAACTGTCTCATTTTCATGTTATCTGTTACTGTGAAAATGTTTCTCTGAAGAGTGCGATTGGTTAATTAAGGGTGGATACTTTCTCTGTGTGGCAAATGGAAGACAGCTAGTGAAGAGAAGCCAGTAAAATTAAAGAGCAACAACGTTCTTTGCCTCTGCAGGGGCTAATTAAAGTTAGCTGAGCTTTCACATATTAGGATTTTATTCCTACCGAAATTTACAAAGGTCCTTTTGCAGAAAGTGAGACAAGGGGAGAGAGATGTCTTTATTTCAGTGAGAGAAATATTGTGGTCAGATTTAATAGCCAGAAAAGAATCTAGATAAATATGTGCCTTTGACCAGAAGCTTACTATCATCAATCTAACAACCAATTAAATTAATGCTTGGGGTGTTTGGCTCCCTCTTTGATAACTTGGCTCAAGTTCAGCTTCACTTCACTTTGTATTAATTTATTTATTAAAGTTTTCCTCCCTCCTGTCTGTTTGCTGCTAAAAATGTGTAATGCTGCACGTGTTGCAGACACATCACGTTGATAATTCTCAGTCAACACGGTCATACAACCATTCATACAGCTTTTCAGTCATCTTGCGGTTATCTAATTGCCACCCACTACTGCTAGTAAGACATACTCATGTATGAATCACTGGGTTTTGATCTTTCTTGCTGTAATCAACTTCGTCAGAAATCCATCTGCATTGAAGAAGTGGTTGTGCATAGTCATTTGTTTAGAGAATATGACACATTGACACACAGTTCTCAAATCTTTTACAAAATTTAAACAACACCATGATGAAAAAAGGACAACTCCTGTTTGCAAAATGTTGTGAATTTTGGAAATGAAAGTTTTAGTATTTATTCATAGTGTAGTGATTGAGGTTGTACTACTTAGATCAAGAACAGTAGAGGGAGCTATTGCCTAATAAAAGGAGGACTTTTATTTTAAAAGATTGTTACCGCATTTTGTGCGTGTGCATGCTTTTGCGTGTCTCTGTGCACACATCCGACTGCATGTAGGTGTGTGTTGTACATTCATAGCCATTATGATGAACAGTTTCAGCACTAACTAATCGAATGTCTCTCCACGAGCTACTGGTTTGAAGTATGCCGGCTGTCAGTTCCCCCATATGGGAGCTTTTAAATCTCCCTCGTCTCATTTAATTTAATTGGCTGTTTTGTTCTTCCTTTATTTAATGTGTGGCATTTCAGACTCCAAACATATTACCTCTCTCTCTTTACACACAACCGCATGCCGAGACAGATTAATGGTAACAAAATCACTGGAAGCCATACCCTTGCCTTTTTATGAGGTGAACTAATTAGTCAATTAGCTGAAACCTATTAAAGTCAGTCTCTGACGTTGGGAAAATCAAGTTATTTTTGTTGAAAAAATGTTACATGAGTGAGCTGGTAGGGTGCTTACTAATTTGGGAAAACCTTATGTCATCAAAACTTTCAGAGTGATTTAAACCAGGCATATATATCAGTGTGGTAATCTCTAGAAGCTCTCTGGTTTTAATAGTCCCTTCAGTCCTCTATAGTATCTTGATTTGTATCAATATTTGGAAATTATAGAAATATTTTAGAAATAGTTGGATTTTACAAGCTCAGTACACTCACTGTTCAGAATTGTTTAATAAAACGGATGAAGCAGAGCTACAGGGTGCACTATTGAAGTGCAGTATCTTTGTATGTGCTGCTGACTGTTTGATGTATCATGAAAAGAGACTCATCGGTCAGGTCAGGAAGTCCTTCTGATGTATGATTTTTTTCCTGTCCACAGAGAGTCTAATTTAATTCAGAGCAAACTGTAATAAATATACAGGTAGGAGCAGTGATGCTTTTATTGCTCTGGGGATAAAACTTCTTGGTCATGTGGTAGTTTCTATGATCCGATGTAAACTACTCTTCTGAGTCTCTCGCTTTCTTGCTGAGAGTTGCTGTCTCACGTCATTGAGCAAGACACTGAACCCTAAATTGCCCCCAGTAGTTAGGCAGGAGCCTTGCATGGCATGTGTGAGTGTGTTGGTGAATGCCAGGCAAGTGCTGTATTAATGCAGTCTCTTACCATTTTATTTTATTTAGAGGATGAACTTACTGACGGTATTTGTTCCAACTTCCTCAGGTCATTTCAATTCAATTCAATTCAATTCACTTTTATTTATATAGCGCCAAATCACAACAACAGTTATCTCAGAGCGCTTTTCATAAAAGAGCAGGTCTAGACCGTACTCTGTGATGATATTTACAGAAACCCAACAGTTCCCACTGAGAGCAAGCACTAGGCGACAGAGGCAAGGAAAAACTTCCTTTTAAGAGGCAGAAACCTCGAGCAGAACCATGGCTCAGGGTGGGCGGCCATCTGCCTCGACCAGTTGGGGGTGAGAGAGGAACAGAGACAGAGAGAGAGAGGGATGGAAAGAGAGAGGGGAGGGAGGCAGCCTACACAATATACACAAAGAGGTACAGACAGTAAAGGTAATGTTGCTATAGACTGAATGAAAAATGGTACAGATATTTATAGTAGCGTTAATGATACTAATCGTAATGTTAATGATTATAATAACAATAATAACAATAGGACTAGTAACAATAATTGTAGCAGAGGGTGTCCAGCAGGAACAAGGGGGCAGCAGGTGACTGGCAACCACAGTCCAGACTCCACAGCTCCAGAACCAGAAACACTTGCAGAAAGTGATAGAAGGAAAGAGGAGAGGGATGAAAAAGCACAAGACTTGGGGAAAGGGAAGGTCATGTGCCTCCATTGGATAACACCAATCCATGAGCAGCTGAGGATTCTTTACATCTTGATATGTTTCATGTACAAATACAGTATGTGCAAGAAAAGTGAGAAAGTGTCACAAATTAAACTTGTGCATCTGCGCCAATACTCCAATTAGAGTCTGTATCTTGTCTTCACACCCCTGAGATCCTGCAATAAAATGATTTTAAAGCCCCTGGTGTATTTCCTGTAACAAATCACCATATGGTGCAGATAGATACAAAGATGGGAAATCAAATCAATCAGCTGAAGTTGTTTGTTGGTGCAACTCCTTTCCAGGCTGTCACTTTCTGACAGTAAATCCCACACAAACAGTGTAACTGCCACACACACACACACCTACACGCACACACACTGATTTGTTCATGTCCACATCCACTGATAAAATGAGACTGACGTAAACCTAATGATGTGAATACTAAAATTTCTCCCTCTGTCATGGTTTTTTGTACTTCACTTCCTGCTTTTGTGTGTTTGCCTACCTGTTTGATTGTGTGTCCTGTCTCAATGAGTTTCACCTGTGTGTTGTTATCCGCCTGTCTTTTGTGTATATATAGTCTGTGTGCTTCCCTTTTCTTTTGTAATTTTGTCTTTTGTCAAGCATTCTCACATTTTCTCCACTGTTTTCCTGTGCTTTTCACGTTCTGCTTGATTTTTAGATCATTGTGGATTTTGCTTTTGCCTACTTCCTTCTGGATTCGTTGGCCTTGGTTTTGGACTGCTTGCCTGTTTTAACCCTTGCCTGCTTCACCTCACCTTAACCCTGTATGCCTTTCGGTTAAAACCTTCAAACCGAACCTGTCTCAGTGTTTTTTCTGCCTCTTTGTTGTTCCTCTTTTGTTGTTTCAGCCCCAAAGTGCTATGTAAATAACCTGTACAATAATATTGTAACCCTGTGAGCTAACATCAGGCTCAAGATAGAGACTACTCAAACAACTGGCATACAAAAACAGCATTACCTCAAAATACAGTCTAGCTTTTTAGCAACTAGCTAGACACTTGGACTGCCCCAGCCTTTTTTCTGTGAGTGCCAAAAGTGTGGCTTTAGGGCAAAATAAAACTCTATATACTATACTCAACCCTATGCCTCTGTGTGTGATCAAAGAAATAGGAGGATAGACACATTTATGAAAACCCCACCCATTATTTGGTAAGGAATTGTGGTTATGTTGTACATCCCTTAAATATCTGAATTTAAAATATGCAAAAGAACAGCTGCAAGGTCCAAACTTGAAACTAAACATGAATAGAACTTGAATGTACTAAAAAAAATAAATGAGCTTTAATGTTATAACCTTTCATTTAAACTGAAGACCAATTCTATTATTCTTTAGAATACAACATTCAAAATATTCTTTATTTACAATCTATAAACTTTAATTTCTATTCTAAAATTGTTTTATTTTAGAATGAATGAATAAAGTTTTATTATTGTGTTACGTGTATAATTAATAATAATAATAATAATAATAATCCTTATTTGTAGAGCACTTTTCAAAAACAAGTTACAAAGTGCTTTAACAAGTGTAAAGAATAATACAAAAAAGATAAGAGCATGAAAATTTAATATAAAATTAGTAAAATACAATAAAATAAAAGGGATAAAATAAGATAAGTCAAATAAGATCGGGAAAAGCTCTCCTATAAAAGTATATTTTAAGAAGGGACTTAAAAGAGTTCACCGACTCAGCCGACCTGATTTCCTCGGGCAGGCTGTTCCAGAGCCTCGGGGCCCTGACAGAAAACGCTCTGTCCCCTTTAGTTTTCAGTCGAGACTCTGGAACAGACAACAGACCTCTGCCCGAGGATCTCAAGGTACGTGCTGGTGCGTATGGGACTAAAAGGTCAGAAATATAACAAGGCGAGAGGCCATGAAGAGCTTTAAAAGAGATCAATAGAATTTTAAAGTCAATTCTAAAACATACTGGGAGCCAGTGTAATGAAGCTAAAATAGGAGTAATGTGGTCATATTTCTTTGTTCTGGTTAAAAGCCTGGCAGCTGAGTTCTGGACAGTCTGGAGTCGATCAATAGATTTTTGGGTTAAACAGGTGAAAAGGCTGTTGCAATAATCCAGGCGTGATGAGATGAAGGCGTGTAAAATGGTCTCGGTGTCCTTAAAAGTTAACAT
>NC_060164.1:21320066-21341146 GCF_021292245.1 Micropterus dolomieu
TCCTAAGACCGACCCCTGAGGCACACCATATTTAACTGGACAGAATGAAGAGACATAGTTGTTTACAGACACGCAAAACTTCCTATTTGACAGGTAGGATGAAAACCATTCTAGAGCAGTACCAGAGATCCCCACCCAGTGCCTCAGTCTGTCTAACATGATGTTGTGATCAATGGTGTCAAAAGCAGCGCTAAGGTCCAGGAGGACCAGGACTGAGCACATACCTTCATCAGCAGACATTAAAAGGTCATTGGTGACTTTAAGCAGGGCAGTCTCAGTGCTGTGGTACTTCCTAAAACCAGACTGAAACTTTTCAAATAATTTGTTATTTTCCAGCACAGTGAGCAGCTGTTTGGACACAATTCTTTCTAGAATCTTTGCAATAAAAGGCAGTTTTGAAATTGGTCTAAAATTATGTGGGAGGGAGGGATCTAAACCAGGTTTCTTTAAAAGTGGGTTCACGCAAGCCGTTTTAAAATAATCAGGGACACAACCAGTAGATAGGGAGCTGTTGAAAACAGAGATCAAATGGGGCCCAACAACAATTATGCCCAGGTGGGCTCACAAGACACCAAATTCAATATAGCCAGGCCCAGAGTACATCAGATACATTATCGAACAATACAGAGGGAGAATAAGAAGAGGAATAATAATAGTAATAACAAATATGTATAGATATACATGTTTACATCCACAGTGGTAGTAAACTTAACTAAGATGGCGTTAGAGTGACCCTACCTTGTCCTGATTGTGATGTGTTAGTACTGCAATACTGCAGAGATTCATGTGGTGACAGGAATATATAGTCACTGTGGCTCTGACTTGGTTGGTTGTAAATTTAACAACCTGTGAAATAAACCACATACCAATTTACATATTTATCTAACATCCACCAGTTCTGGAGCTTCACAGATTCAGTGAAAACATTTAGTGATGTGGATGTGAATATTGCAAAACTCCAAATAGTGTACAGCAGGCAGAAAACAGGTGAAAAATTTTTTTATAAAACAGCTCAGCATACTGCTTTGCATCTAACAGTGCGAGCTGACACTGACCAGAGGGAGCGCGCAGCTTGACGCTTCATGAAGCCCAGCATCTGAAGGCTCCCCACCACCTGCCTTACGACCTGCCAAAGGAGTGCTGGAGCTGATACCTGAAGACTGGCTGTGAAATGACCTGAGCCAGTTGTTTATACACACGCACACACACACACACACACACACACACACTCACACCTACCTACCTACCTGTCAATATAAGACAGGGCCAAGTAGAGTCTCCCTTTTTCTTTGTTGGGAGCTGTGCCAAGTCAGCTAGAAACTCATAGTTCTACAATACAATACAATAAACAAAATCTCTCCAATTTCTACGGATGGGTGTCAGACACCTGTGACAAACAACAAACACACGATCTTGTTTTGGTGTGTAGAGAAACGGACACATCCTGCACTTGGAAATGAATGTCTTACATGCAACACGGATCATTTCACATATCATATTAGCCACAGATTTTTGTTCTGTGCATCTGTAAAATAGGCACTATAGTGAGAGCTCCTACTTCTGAAGTTTGCATGAAGATGTTCTTGTGTCCTAAATGCATCTTATTTGTTGTATATTTATTAATAACCAGCTCTTTGCTACTGTAATGACCCAGTATCCCTTCAGGGATGAAAACTCCTCTGATGTGGAGCACAAAGACGCATGCAGAGAGAGACATTTCAGAGTTCAGAGGCAGTCACAGCAGATAGAAAAGCTAAATGAGACATGCAGATACATATTATACATTAGACAAGCATGGATGAGATAAATGCTTTAGGATGAGTCCACCTTTTAGCATTTCTGTTCTGTTAAGAGTCAGGACTATTTACATGGAGTTAGTATATGAGTTAGGATAATCTAAGTGGATGTTTTAACATGAACAATCTTAAACTTGAGCTAAAGGTCATCCTTGTAGTCTTGCAAGTGATTTGTGAAAGTTTGCTGAGTAAAGTGTATATCAATTTTGCACAGACACTAGTGAGTTAAACAGTCTTACAAATGATGATTGACTGACATTAGGCCTCACACGTTAGATTTCTACCAATCCCCAGGCTATCCCAGAGTTTATAATTGTATTTCTATAATACAATGACACTGGCTGACAACTGACAAAAAAATAGAGTAAGCAACAAGCATTTGTATGAGTGAGAGAGTTATGTACAGTTTACAGATGTTTTGGGGGGTAAGACTATTCAACAGAGAACCGGTATAATTCATTGGGATTAGCATAACATAACCAATTGATAACGTAGGAAACAGCAGACAGTTGTACATAATCATTTGCTTCAGTGTGTCAAAGTATGTGGAATATGTTCAAAACAATGAGAAATTGCTTTTATGATGTGCACAAGTGACGAGATGATGTGAAGAATGAACAAGTAGTTTTGATTATTTCAATTCTGATCTGAGAAATGTACTAAAGCAAGTGAGAAAAACTGTAATCCAAGCCTGCTTCTCTTCTCTTGTCTTGTCTTCTCTTCTCTTCCCTTCTACCATTGTAATACATTGTCTGACTCCTTAAGTGTAATAGCACCCTCTGTTGGCCACCATATGCCAGTACACAGCTGCAGGGCAGACTGACTTTAAAAGATTTACTATCCTTACTCTGCATGTGAACAGGAGATGCATTGCATTTCAATGTGCAGCCAATATTACTGTTGCATACTGAAAGGTGTGAAGTTAACCTCAGGGAATTACTTTGTGATATCTGCACTTGATGGCACTGAACTCTGAGATTCATTCTCGAACACCATGTAGCATCTCTTTCTGTAGACTACAGCTCTTTGTCTGAGTAGCAAATATGAACAGGAAAGTGGATGCCTTAGTGTGTGTGTGTGTGTGTGTGTGTGTGTGTGTGTGTGTGTGTGTGTGTGTGTGTGTGTGTGTGTGCCCTGAGTTATTGCACACTTTTTGACTGCATCACATTTGATCAAACAGAGACAGGGGAATAAAACAAAATAAATGTAAGGCTGTAGATATAGCCTGATATAATACTTTGTAATACTCGAATGAATGAAATTACTGTATGAATGTTTGTGAGTGAGTGGTGCACTATGATTTTTACCTGTGCCTCTGCATAAATAAGAAAATTTCTGAACAAAATCAGCTAGTATTGTTTTTAATCACATGGAGATTTCTTAAAAACAGGCACAAGGGCAGAACAGCTCACTACCATGCACAGTTTAGGGCGAAGGAAACGAGTAGGGCTGGACAGGGAAAAAAGAGGAAATCCAGACAATCTATTTATTCTCTCTTCCCTCATTCTTTCTGCGTCTATGTGGGAGAACAGAGAAATGTGAGCTTTCTATTAGAGGGAGAGTGTGGGGAGATAGAGGGAGGGAGGCATAGTTAGAAGGAGGAACACATGATATGGTGAGACGAGAGGAGAGGAGGAAAGTGAGACAGGGTGGATAAGGGTGGACAGGAAACATAACAGAAAAGAGAGGAGAGCCAGATGGTAGAAAAAGTGTTAGTAGAGGCTAGATAGATAGATAGATAGATAGATAGATAGATAGATAGATAGATAGATAGATAGATCATGTTAGGATGTAGGTGTGTCCTTTTGTGTTAGAGTTTTCATTCATATCAGTGGCAGGAGAGGCAGGGAGGATCAGCACTTTCCATCTCCGACACACACACGCTCTCATCTCACACACATACACGTGCATTTACAAACACCAACACATACATTTCTGCTGCGGAGGGAGAGCGACTGCCATCCCCTGACTCCAGGGGAAGAGGGGAAGCAGCACATTTTGCAGCTCATACACACAGACACATGCCTTTTCTGTTTCTGTCATCACACCCATCCGGAGAAGCACGTGTTTTAGAGTGGACTAGCGACAGAGGGGTGCGTCATGAAGGTGAGCTCTCCTTACCATGAATTGATTTAGTTGCTGTCTTACTTTCATTACTATCTATCTATCTATCTATCTATCTATCTATCTATCTATCTATCTATCTATCTATCTATCTGTGCATCTTCTATCTCTCTAATAATATTGTGCTCTCGAGCTGTGTACTGTAGATGAGAAAGTAATAATGTTTCGCACTGGAAGTGTCAGGTGTTGTGACTGTGATGTTCTTTGGCTGCAAGTGCTTCACACCCAAGTGGCTTTTTAAACTGCGTGTGTGTGTGTGTGTGTGTGTGTGTGTGTGTGTGTGTGTGTGTGTGTGTGTGTGTGTGTGTGTGTGTGTGTGTGCTATGCAGAGACAGCAAGACTTTTTAACTTTTTATGAGAGATATAATTTATTTTTTCTTTTTGTTTATTTGGCAGTGGGATAGAAATTGGTTCATAGCTGTCTTTCATTTATTTATTTATGTATCCATTCATAATGTAATTTCTACCTTTCTGTGTAGTGTAAAAATGGTGGTTGGTGTATTTATGTGGTTATACTACATCATTTTGCGGCACCTACGCAATGTGTATATTTAAAATTGATTAAATTGATCATACAAAAAAATATGGGCTGTGTCTCACACACTCAGGATATGATTATGTCAAAGGGATAATTTTTGAGGAATTTCACATTTGTTCCTGCTTAGCCAGAGTCAGAATAATTTCTTTTTTATATCGCTTTTTTTATCTGTAATGCTGGTATAATATATCAACTCCATAAAAAGATAGGGGAATACATCCATCTTCGAATTTCTTGAAAAAAGCATGGGTAGTGAAACTAAAAAACACATTGTCCAGTGCATAGTTTGCTTAAATGTATCAAACATCCACAGGAGCTGAAAGTGTAGTTTCACATAATGTTGTGTTACGATTTAATATGGATTCATGACTGAATTATTAAATAAATACATTTATTTGAAAATAATGCTAATGTAAAGTTTATATAAACAAAGTGTAACCCTCACCTTTGATGTTGGTGCATTTCCCTGTAAGATTTGATCTCATACACATCCGGTAACTAGTTATGAAAAGTAATTAGAGCCTAACAATAAATTGACTGATGTTAGCATATTGCAAAAAAGTATATAGTGTAGTATAATGTAGTAAAGTAGGCTGCTGTGGCTCAGTAGCTAGAGCGGGTTAGCAGTTAATCGGAAGGTCGGTGGTTCAATCCCTGGCTCCTGCAGAATGTGTGTGAATGTTAGTTTCTGTTTAAGCACTGACTGTATAAATGTGAGTGGATGTAGTGTAAAAGCGCTTTGCGTGGTCAGAAAGGCACTATACAAATACAGTAAAGAAATGTAATTTCTAGGAGACAGGGTTGCGATGTTGGGTGTATGTTGGCTGACAATTAACATGACATTGCAGCACAGAATTGTCAATATGACTGAGGTCATTTAGAAACAGTGTTTTATTGTTTTTCCAACAGAGATCACTGACAACAAGTTAATTTTTCAACTGTAAAATGTCTAGTTAACGACATATCTTTGAAAAAACACTACTTTAAGGGATCCTTGAGTGTATTACTGTAAGTGTTATGGTAAAAAAAAAATGCTGATCAGCTCATATATTCTTATCAGATTTTCACTTGATTTCAACCTTTAAAAACTCCAGTATTAAAGTAAAAGTAATAAAAGGTAATCTAGGTTTGTCTTAAAAGTTAGCATGCCTTACACACTGCATCCAGAAACAGTGTCCAAGAATTTGTGTCACTTAAAAGGGAGGAATATCCCTTTAACTGAAGACGAGTTTTAATTTCATGGCACACTTCATCGTAACACAAATCAAATCAGAATGCTGGAGGAGGACAGCTAGACTAAGTTCACCCAGTTTCACCTCACTGCGAAATGACCGGCTAGATCTCATTGGCTGTTTTAGAATGAATCATTGATCATTGCAAACCACAGGATTTCATCCAGTGTGTGCCATAAGATAATCTTGGACAACTGTAAATCAGGCAATACCTTTACAGCTAGGTTCTCCCTTTACCGTTACTCCTTCTTATCCTCCGTCTTCTTCTCTGATTGTGTTATTCTGTCCATGTCTCTCTCTGTCTCCTGGTCCCATCAGTCTTTCACCCTGGATGCACAGAGCACTGCCTGAAATCTATCTGTGGCGAGTAGGGGAGAGAAGAGGGTGAGGTATAGTGAAGGGAATGAAGAGAGATCAAAAAGGCAGAGTAAAGAAAGGTTGGGAGGGGTGGCACTGTGAGGAAGAGAAGAGAAGAGAAGAGAAGGACATGGGGAGAAGTAGATTACAGAGCAAAATTGTGGTGTGGCAGAGAGAAAAGGGAGTATTTTGTAATTCTGCTCACAGACAGCATCAGTATGCTTGGTGCACAGACACACACTGTCACATCAGTGCTCATGAAACACACACACACACACACACACACACACACACCACACACACAAACAGACCCACAAGCCGTCAGACCATGGAGCCAAGCGCCAGCAGAAAGTAGAGCCCAAAAACACCTGAAATGGTATCCATGGCAACCAAACTACTGGCTGCTGCATGTTAGACAAAAACAGTGGGATGGATACAGAGTCACTGCATTCACTGTGCATGATATTTCTGCAGAGATGGGTCATTCTGGTCAGACCTCACTGCTTGAAGAGGCTCGTTCACATTGAAGGTTAGAGTTCAGGGTTAGAGTGGTCTGAATCAGTGCATGTTGTCTTCAGAGTTGTATTAGACTTCCTTCTTCTCTCCTTCTCTGGTATAATCTGTTGCCATTCTCAGTGGGAAAGTGGTAGACAGCTAACATACCATACTCCAATGATGGAACCCATGGACAAATATTTGAATTCTGCATGATTTGCTCCAGGAGCAGATTAAGTGTTTAAGAACTTAACATTCAGGTATTGAGGCAACAAAGCCCAGCACTGGAATTATTCCTAAAATTCAGTCCAGCCACTCAGCTTTATTATATTTTACCTTTGCTGGACTGATTTATTTTGATCCAGATCCATAATCAGATACAAATAAATTTGCTGTTATCAAAATACTGCAACATATTTGGAAGATTGCTGCTTTTGCAGAAATGTGTGCTCTTTGAGTACTTTGAACTATATGTTGTTTCTGCTGTATGTACATTATGGTGATGTACATGTTTATTACTGCACTATAGTGGCACATGTGTGGAGTGTGTTTATGTAGGTACCTGTTATGTCTTTGAATGTATACTTATAATGCACTTTCAAAATGCATTGCACAAATGTAGATCTATTTTTTCAAAATGCCCTGTGGACTGATTGTCATATAATGTCTTCCTGATCCTGTCACTTCAGGACAGCACTCAGACTGCTACCCGTATGCTGAGTATGCCAGAAAGCTGGCAGGCTGTCAACATAGCTGCACTGTGGAGAATGCCTCTCATTATCACATGATCTCTGCTGGAAGAAAATGCTAAAAGAAATTAAAACGCACTATGCAATCGATGTCTATAGAAAATTGGTTTCTGCTGTGTTGGCTGTCACTCTGAGAGCTGCTCAAAGTTTAATATGCTGTCAAAGTAACATTTTGGCAGCATGATGCGCAACAGGATGATTTATTTGTTTTGTAACCAGACACAAGCTATTGACAAGCTTTGCAAAAGAATAATATTAAATCCTTGAATTAAATTGAACTCTTATTGTACAGGCATTGTTGAAATAGTCTAATAACCAGAGGCGCTTTTGTGAGATTCTTTTTCAGCATCTCTTTCTAATTCAAACCAATAAATATTTCTGCTATAATTACACCTGTGGTTTTCCACATGGTTAAGATACAGTATGGTTGGATTTAAGCTAACTAAAACCACCTTGCTAAGTTTAGGAAAATTTGTCCTAATTGCTTAATATTTAAAAAGCATTATACATTCATATACCACCTTAACCACATTATTAATTTTGCTGTACTATAAAAAAAAAATCACACTCTTGAACAACTGGACCAACGACACAAATACACAGGAGCCTCCTTTCACTAGATGGCGTTAGCTAAAGTTTCACAGTAAGTGACCTCACTTGAATCAGAGCATCACTTAAAATGTCCTGATCGAATTCAGAATTCAGTCCAGCATCACTCAAGATGTTATTGAGATCTGAAACTTCAAAGCCAGAGGAGCACAGGCTCATTTCCCCCCTGGGTTTCTTCCAGAAGCCCAGAAAATAAGCCTTGTCCAGAAACAGAGAAGAAGTAGCAAACTTTCTTTCTGTCTAATGTTTCAGTCAGTGAAATTCACTGTGTGTGTGTGTGTGTGTGTGTGTGTGTGTGTGTGTGTGTGTGTGTGTGTGTGTGTGTGTGTGTGGTAGACTAAGTGTGTGGGTTAAACACACCAGCTGCATTGTCATATTTCTGGAACCAGCAGCTCCACCCTCTAATCTACCTTTATGGCACTGTTCAATCTACAAAATATTGCTCAAACTTGAATTATTTATTTGGGGCCTAACAGTGAGAGCAGAGTGCAAACCTTTCTCCTTTGCACCTCTTAGAACATTACAAGATCTTTGCAGAGAACCCACAGTCTGCTTTATAAAAACATTTAAACAATTATGGATGGGCCTTTATTACATTGGATGCATAAGAGAGAAGAGTATGTTGACATAATATATTTACATCTCTACTCCATACACATTTATATAAATATGTATATCATGTGTTGCATTAAATTGATTGTTATGAGATAAGGGTGAGCCAGGTTAAATTTCACTACGGATAATGCATCAGTATAATTTCACCATTTTATAGCTGTTGCCTGCGTGACAGATGGGATCGTTGTGAAACCAGTGGTATACATTTTGCCCAGCTGTAAACCTAGCACCTACTTAAGAGTCTCCAATACACATGTTTGTCCTTGATATTCAGTGTGTACGAGCTCATTAGTCGCATTCATGTCTCTGATAGTTCAGTGTGTTGTACAACAGAGAGTGAGAGAGCTCATCTATTTCGGGACTGTGACAGCTTCAGTTCTCATTAAGCTAGTGTCACTGTGCAATTAACAGCTACATTAATTTCACTTAAATTAACTTGTGGATACAACATGTGGAGGGATTATCAATTTGTCAAAAACGACATGCTGTTATCTTGAAGAAAATCTTTAATATGAACAGTGGTTGTGCACACAGAGGTCAAAAGTTGGTATTTTAGACTTTTTACACAGCAAGTCATAGGAGGAATAGCACATGTGGAACATTAACTTTGGCTCTGTTGCATTCAAGTGCCGTACCAGTGACCTATCAAGGACCTAGTACTGGCAGAAGTACATGAGATGCAGCCATTATTAAAAATAGGTACAGTCTACAAACAGTTGTCAGGTGCATACTGTAGTAAGTAAGTAAGTAAGTAAGTAAAGTTTATTTGTATAGCACCTTTCACAGATAAAAATCACAAAGTGCTACACAATAAAATGTAATACTATACATGTATATGTACACTGAAACCCGTTTTTGGTCCCTGTAATCATTCCTCCTGTTCATACTGGCCAGTAGGAGATGATCCCTTCCTAATACAATTTCAATTTAAGAGATGGGAAACTAAATCCACTGTTCTTGTCCTGTGTAAAAAGTTTTTTATATGAGGCTTCAGTAGGTTGAGTTAGACGCATCAAGTATCCGCCAAAAGTTACTGTCTTTTAACTATGAAATCTCCTCTGTTACTATTCCTCCACTGCCGCTGAGCATGAAAACACTGTCCATGTAAACAAAAGGAGTGAATTTTGTACTAATACAGCTTGAACTACACCCAATTGATTTTGTCCAATTCAGGCTACTGAAACCTCACGTTAACTTTGGAGTTGTGAACCTATCCATTAATGTTGGCTGTGTTCCTTTTAGGTGTTCCAGTTTTATTATACATGTTGCCTCAATGGTATGGCTTTGGGCAACTTGGGCCAATATAATTGAGCCATTGTTATGCTTACATTATGAAAAGATAATATTCCATTTGCAATTCAAGTTGATTTATATACTGCATCAGTGTCATGTACAAAGTGCTTTACACACAGCCTGGTATCACTAAACTTTAACAATACTTCTGCTTGCATTCTTTAAACCAAAATCGTCTGGTTAGAAGGGAACATGGAAGTGAATGGACTATGTGGGAACAACACTACGCATGCTAACAAACTGCAAATAGCACCAACAAGACTACCAAGAAACAGTAGGACTGTGTACTGACTAATAAATCTCAAAGTGGTAGTCCTCCCAGGAGCTATCTTGGAGTAAAGCCTAAGAGTAAATCGTTTCCCTGGGAATTGTGTGGACGATTAACAGGCAGAGAGATAATGCAGACCAGCCCGTTGCATTATCATCCAGCCCTTCAACCCCTGTTCTTAGGAGGACACAGCTGTGGACAGCTTCCAAAGGAAGAGTTAGCCCCAAACAACTATAGTGTGCAACTGGAGAACTGATGCAGGCCCCTGCATCTCTATCTGATGACCCGGGAAACCCATCATCTTTACATAGAAGGAAAAGTAAATCAGAAAGTAAAAGGCTACAGGGAAAAACTGATGATCTCTGACTTGGCAGAAATAATCCTGCATATTGTAGCTGCACATTCAAAAACATCATACTGCTCATATGGACCAATGATGTTGTAAAACAACAGTCTGTAATGCTGACACTGGACTTTATTGATCTTTTGAACTCTCTACCACCAGTGGGAGGAAGTTGAGAGCTTCAGCAGATCGTTGGCATTGAACCCATAGCTCTCAACTGCATGTACCATCCATTCAGTACATTTTATTGACAAATTTCAACTTTTTCTGGTACTGCAGACACCTTTTCTTTTAAGTCTGATGGACTTTGCCTAAACAATGTCTGGAATTGTTCAGCTGAATACATTTTACACCCTGCATCTCATCATCTGTTCAAGGACAAGAGACAAGAGGAATCAAAACAAGAAGAAAACATAACATAACATAACATAACATGGTGTGGCAGAGACCTTAAAGGAGAGGCACATCAGCCGCCGCCTGAAGAGAGCTTTAATCATGGGTGTCGTGCGAGAAGAGTCTCCACCCCCCTCACCAACAACCACCTGTGAGGATTCACCTTTTTCAACTCCACACTCCCCCAACCCCATCCAAGTCACCCTCATCAGTGACCCTTTCTCCCTCTTCACCCTTTTGGAGTTCACTGAGCAGACAAAAGAGCTGGTCACTGCTGGGACTTCATAACTATGGACTGACTCAGCATATGACATGACATGACATGACATGAGTCCACACATAATAAGTGGCACACTGATTTAATCAACTTCAAGGGTCTGAACATTTCCAAGGTTATGGTAACTGATGTTGCTCTCTCTGACCATCTCTGTCAATTTTACATGCCATTAAAAACTCGTACTTTTCATTGGCCGCATCAGGATGGGGCTCAGCAGGACTGCAGATAATGTGCAGGTGGTAAAGGTTTGTGTGGCGGTGTTACTATAAGAGCAGAAAAGTCAGAGTCAAAGGTTTTAATGTTATCTGGTGTTAACTTCGTTATGTGCCAGCTCATTACTGTGAGCATTAACATCTGTGGTGCCTGCATGAGGGAAAGAAGGACGCAGAAGGCTGACACACTGTCAGGGCCGTACACCCAATAAAATTCATACACCTCAACTCACTCAAGGTAAAGCGCAGCATCAAGCTAAAGCAAATGACTGACAGTATAGACTGTTCTTCAGTAAAGGATAGACGGTGCCAAGTGCCTCTTTAGTAAGAACTAATTATTAGTCAGCAACTTTGTAATTAACCAATTAATAGAAATTTTGACCTGATGATGGCACTAGATGATAAGTGAAGTCATTGCCAAAGTTATTATAGTTCACCCTGAGGGGGACATGAATGTGTGCACCAAACTTCATGGTAATCCATCCAATAGTTGCTGAGAGATTTCACTGAAACCCAAACTTGTCAACCTTATGGTGGCAGTAGAGTAAAAGTCGGTAGACTTCATCCTCTTGATGCCATGCTGTATGTGTTTGTACACATTTTCATGGAATAGTTGTTGAGATTTTTCAGTCTGGACCAAAGTGATGGACTGACGGATTGGCATCATTGTGCCTAGAGCCATGTTTCAACACCAAGTCTTCATCAGAAAATAATTTCTTGATGTCAAAATTTCTGTCTTTTAATCAACTACCATAAACTAAACAAGTGAAGAGGCATCTGGAACGGCGTAATCCTTACACATACATACAAACACAAACACACACGGTGGGTTAGTATAGGCTGAGAGCATTACACAGACACCAAGACACTTAAGCTGATGATACACAGGGCAACTTTTAGAGCAATCGTGCAGGGCAACGTTGTCGTCAATAGTAATGAGTAAAGATTACTACCGTAATCCCCTTCCCCCACCACTCCGCCACCTGCCCCGCACCGCCCCTATCTGTTCAAAACATAGTCGTACTTGCCACTAGCACGATTGCCCAGCAATATTGCTGAAAAAGTTGCCCTGTGTATCATCAGCTTAAGCCACTCATACCAGGTCCAGTAAACAAACACACATATGTATAGTTCCTGTCAGCTGACACATTGTCAAAGAGCTGCTGCGGGGTTTAAATACAGTAAGATAGACACACGCAGAAACAGAGCTGCACAGACAGAAAAATACTGTACTTCACAAAGTTCGTAAAAAGTTGTAGGGACTCTGAAAAAGGGTCATGGTGAAGAGTTGTTGCTCAGCTTTATTTTAGCTACACTGCAGATATTGTGCCGAAGCCCCTTAAGGAGAACAGTTCTTGTCTCTGTCCCCAAGGTGATAACTTTATTCGGCTATAAAAAATAACTCTGACTTTGACACAGGAAAAAAGGAAGAAGAGTTTTGGTCCTGAATTATGTCTACGCAACTCAGTTGTGCTGGGTATGCTTGTTTTCATGTGTATTTGTGAATGCCTCTGTTTGAGTAGAGTTTTTGTTACCACACAGACATCTTTCTCATTAGTTTCTACAGTCAATCTAAACAGTTCCTTAACAAATCAAATAGAGGACATATTGCTTTGATGATGATGATAATGATGATGATGATGTTGGCTGATATCCCGTTTTTAAGCTGCTGATAATGTTCTCTCTCGACCATCAAAAGGCCGGTCGAATAAACAAGAGGAGACAGGGAACTAAGCTCTTATTGTGAAATGACCGTCTCCCTCTCTAACGCTTTCTCTCTGCCTTTCTTTGCTCCCTGCCATCGTGGTAGTTTAGCCGAGGCCTGTGGTTTGTCAAGGGATCAAGCCCAAGCAGCTTGACTGGCAGAGCTCTAATGAAACACTTTTGGCCCGCAAAGGATATGTCCGCTTGAGTGGGTATGTGTGTGTGTGCGTGCGTGTGTGTGTGTGGGTACTCAGTAAAGCGTCCTCTCTGTCTTTATTCACCAGCTGAGCCAGTGTATTTGAACATCCTGCTGATATCACCATAAACACATGGAGTCACACACACAACACATGCACAAGCAGTGAAGTGTACTTGGTAGTGACGTGACCGATGGCAATAGGATACACTCGCTATCATAGATATGCAGAGGAGAGCAGTGGCAGGAAACGCCATCAGATGGTCGGATGAGTGGAGAAAAATGCAGGGCTCTACAAAAACATCTACTTTTTTGTAAGACGAGAACTCAGCGATAGCTAGAGTTCTGTAGTCAATAAATAACACATATCTCATGTATTGCTACACCAGCAGGAGCATATTGTTAGAGTGATATCATGATTATAGTTTGGAGTATCAGTTCCGTTTAGAAAGTATAGAAATTGTAAAGGAGGAGGGTTGAAAGGTGTACGGTTTTTTTAGGAATTTATGTTGCTTGTATTTTTGTGTGTATGTGTGTGTGGTGGAAGGAATAGTAGACTCTGCAGAATAGTAACAATAATAATCATAATAAACTTACCCTGTATAGAAGATACAAAGTGCTCTATAAGGAAAAGATGACAGAATTAAATCAAGTGTGAGTAGAATCATCAAACATGGGGCCAATAAAATACTGTTAAAAGTAGTGCTATAAAATGATAAAAGCAAAGAGATAAAACCAGATTAAATATATTAAATATTTATATTTCTATATTTTATGTAATGCCTCTCCTATTGTGAAAGAATGTGTGTTTTGTCTGTATGTCTGTGTAGTGGACACATATGGTGGGCACAGGCAATTGCAGAAAACTAATAGCACAACTGTGCAATCAGATATTCAGTGGTGGAAGAATTATTCAGATCCTTTACTTAAGTAAAGGTACTAATACCACACTTTGAAAATAATCCACTACAACTTAAAGTCCTGCATTCAAAACTTTACTTGAGGTATATAAGTTATATCAGCAAAATGCTCTTAAGGTATCAAAAGTACATATTATGCAGTGTGTTACTATTATATATAATGTTTCTGGATTAATATTACTGCTGCATTAATGTGTATGTTGCATTTTGTTGCTGTAGATGTTTAAGGTTGTAATTTTACTGCTGTCCAGTGAGAACCACACATCTCTAAAAAGTCCACTTGACTTGAGCTCAGAAAAATAGCCCAGCTTTGTGACGATGCATTTTCCAGCTAATCCGAGAAGGGTTTTTATACTCAGTTCGCATACACCTCAGTAATTATTTGATATGTCAAAAAAAATCTTTTGCGGATTTAAGAAAGTATTAAGAATACTGCCTGATGTCAGAGAATAAGGTAGAAAAAGAAAAAGAACCAAAGTCTGCAATGAGTGCAGGTAGGTTTGGTATTGTTACAATTAAAAGTGAGTATGAAAAAAATGTTGATTTGTTTCCAAATTTAGGGCAAACCTGTCTCAATTTGTCGCTTCTCTTTTACAGGAAAACAGATGCCCTCTGAACAGGGCAGACTCTAAAAGGGGACAAAAGAAGCTAAAGCGATAAACTAATTTCCCTCATTCCTATGCTGAACCAGCAAACAAATGTCTTTAAGTCTTTCCACTGTCTTCCACCCACTCAATGCTGCACGTATCTAAATACTCACAGTTTCAGAGCTGACAAAGACATTCTTTTGCTTAGACAGTGCATGTAGCACTGTTGTGTGTGTCATATGCAACCATTGTGCTACCAACTGAAAGGCTAGAGAAGGTCTTTAACAGGCTGAGAGTGAATGGAGCAACACAGGGTTGATTGGGTTGGTTAACGTGGGCTCAGGTCTCCTCATGGTCAGCATGGCTCTCATGTCATTTTAATTGGACTATCATTGACTTATTGATTTGAGAGCCTGGCTGGGATCAATGGGAACAGCTGCATTGAGTGGATATGGGGGTGTGGGTATGAAGAGAGAGAGAGAGAGTGAGAGAAAGTAGATGAGGAGTGCATGATAATGGCTGTTGTATCTGTTAAAGCGATAATGACCTTTTATTAATTATCAAAACACAAGATGATGTTCTTGAGATTTTACTGCAGAGACTCCAGAATGTGTGCTAAGAAAATGGTGAATTTGCATTTCAGAGTTTCTACTGCTGCAGTGCTATCAGTTTTATACTGTACACTCCTCATTACAAAAGATAATACACAACAAGCAGTCACTGTTCACACAGACATCTTCGAGTCCTTGGTGCATGGAAGTAAGCTTTGGTTTATTAATTACTGAGATACAGAATTTCTTGTGAAAGAAATAACAGTATGGGTCAGACTGTACAACAGTTTCATGGCAAAGTAAAGGTCAATCAAACTCAGAGGTTCTGTTCTGCAAAACACTTTCGTAGCACAAGGGTAAAGTCTCATCGCTGGAGATTTAAAGGGTCGGTTCACCCAAATTGTAAAGAAGCTTATTTTCTCACTTACTCCCTTACTCTGTTGAGCCATGCAGATTGTTTTGCTTTCAATGATGTCTGCCTCCATAGTGCAGGGCAGCTCTCTCTCTTCCTGTCTTTGTGCTAAGTTAAGCTAATTAGCTACAGACCTAGCTTACTATGTACCATACAGACATAAGAGTGGTATCGATCTTCTCAGCTAAGTCAAAAGTGTATTTCAAATGTCTAACAATTTTTTATACTAGTTGAGACTCGACTGGTAGGGTAACAGGATGTCTACGAAGTCCAGAGATCAAATCAGCTTCACAGTTGACTACTGCCACTGTAGGCAGTCAGACAAACAATATGCAGGAAACTGAGAGTCTGCAGCCATGCAAGCGGCTCTGTGTGGCTAAAGTTCAGAGATCACAGGTTATCACAATTCCATGACCATGAATTTATGTACTTAATTTAATGACAATCTATTCAGTAGTTGTTCAAGCATGTCACCAAATGGTGGGACTAGACCAAAGTCATTAGGATTTGTCCTCTGGGCACCAAGGATATCTGACCTTAATTACATGAAAATCCATCTACACGTTTTTGAAATATTTCGAGGGCAGGGGCATAGATAAGAACTATGCTAACCTCGGCACAAGAACGAACACACCTACTGTATGAATGCTCAATTGCCTTCACTGTGTCTTAACGTATCACAAAGGATGAACTGACTGAAAACCTGCATGGTTGTAATTCTTTTCATAGGATTTAAGAATCAATAGAAGTCTAGTTTTCTCAAAAACACCAGCACAAAATATGTTTGTCTTGTTTTCCCCTATGAAATGTAGCCTTAAATTGTTCATCTTGTCATGCTTTGATTCTTTTGTCATAAATCACTATCATGATTTCTCCCTGTCTTTTTCCCCAGTCTCTGTGTGTCTTTGTATCTCACAAACACTTTCAGCATTTTTGGAGTGTGTGACATTTGTCTTCAGAGGTGGACACTGACCTTTTTCTCTTAACTCAGTTATGGAAAAGGTCAGGCACCGGTACAAACAAAAGCACCGGTGATGGAGGGACAAACTGCATTGCCTCACCTGACTGGCCTTCAAAAAATGAAGCATAAGTGTTTGTCTTGGGAGTTTGAAAGTTAGTAGTTTTACTTTTTAAAATGTAAAAATGTTGTCTTCAATTTTTCTTTGTAGTCCTTTCATTAGAAATGCTGAAAAAAACCCACCCACATGAGAATTCATGCTAAAATTCATGATTTGGTGAATGAATGAATGTTTTTTACATTAGATTAAGTATTTGACACTCACGAAGATAATTGTAAGATATCATTGGCAGGCCATCATTGAGTTTCTAAATCACTCATCACACCCATTGTGCAGCCATTGTCAGTCCTGAATGGCTGAGAAACACAAGTATCCACGTCCAACCGGAGGCAGTAGATGCATTATCATTAGATCACAGAAACCAATCTGTTCTTGAGTTCGCTAAATAGAAAGGTGCATCAGTCACAGTCCCTGTTGATAGCCCTTCAGACATCAATTATTCTCTGGTCCACATTGACTGCTAGCCAGGATACATTCTGCGACCAGTATGTTTAATTACGGTTTTCGTTGCTACAGTGAGTTTTCTGCACAAATTACACACAGCTTCTGTATCCCAGCATCCCTTGTGAAAACGTGACATAGTAGATTAAAATGGATGATGTATTATTTCAGCAGGCCCCTGAGAAGTCCAATGTGCTAACCTTCAGTGCAGATGAGCCCCTAGTGGGGACAGGGGAATAGGTCCAGGGATGAAGGGTGCCTATAGAGTGATGGAAGGAGCAGAGTGAGAGAGCACAGTTTCCAGCTGGAAGGAATTGATGATGTATTTTTTTCACAGTGTAGGTGTGAGGTGCATGACTGTCAAACCTGTGAGAGATTGGAGCTGCTGGGACTGTCTAGCTCCAACTCACTCGTCCCCAGATATGGCTTGAGAAGTAATGGATGGCCATGCCTTAAGCTTTTACAGAGAATGGAGTCTTTAATTGACAGAGAAGCAATTCAACTTTATTTATAAGCCACATAGGGACAAAACAGGTTCATGCCAAAAATCTATGTATTTATAGTCATTAGTCACCTAAATTAAATCAGCCCCAAGAAACAGAATAAGAGTGTGTGTGTTTATGTAACTGTGTAAGCATATTTCCTTGTTGTGGACACCTACAAGATATGAATCAGTGCACAAGACATTCAGAGTTACGACAAGTTAACTGTGCTAACTGTGCAGTGCTATTAGCAGCTTTTAATAAAATGGCACATTTGCTTGATGATCCCACCATCCCTGTCTCATTGTTTTAGCTGCTCCGACCCACAACTTTACTGTTTTGGTTCACTCACACAGCTCTCATAGCATTGTTTTCAGCTGCAGTAGGGTTTTAGTGAAAAAACATTTACACTACCTGTACAGCACCATACTGCACACAGAAAAAGTTAGCAACTAGCGGGTGAACATTAGGGATACACCGAAATGAAAATTCTTGGCTGAAACCAAAACCGAATATAATCAAAAAGATTTGCCGAATACCGAACAAGTATATTCACAATTTTCCATTTATATTGCCTTTTTTACCATTGCATAAATTAAATAGTCAAAATGTGCTTTTTACTCAGTGTTTCCCACAGGATTTGGAGAGACTATGGTGGGTGGGTCCGAGGCTCAAGAGGGCCCAGTAAAGTAACCTGCCCAGTAAAGTAACCTGCCTGTCAGCTCGCACTTGTCCATTTCAGTGGATTTACCATAAAGGCTTGAATACGTGTGCACTCCAAATTTAGGTGCGGCTAGCTTAATCTCCTTCTCAGAAAGGAGTTACAGAAACACTCAAAGCGGGTCAGACTGTTTGTTGCCTTTTCCAAGACATCAGGCACAGATGGTGTGGATGTGCTAGAAGAGAATTCAACAGAACAATGTCTGCAAATGTCAATTTTTGCATCTTTCTCTGACACTTTAAAATGCTACCACAATGCTGACTAGTCAACGTAATCTTTCGTTAAAATTTCCAAACACCAAAAGTGGTTTTTTTTTGCTATTTTCGTCCGATTAATTGCGGTGGCCGAACATTCGGTGCATCCCTAGTGAACATAATGAATCATTTAGCTAAAGTGCAAACTATTTCCCTTAGGATTTGGTAGAGACCAAAACAGAGTTAAAAGGAGAGTGAATATTGGACTTACATTTGTCAGGACACAAACCAGGAATTAATGCTAATGTTGCTTGATGGGCAATTATTTGCTTACACATTTGCAATATTGATTTCATGAGGTGATAATGTCAGTGTTGTGTCTATAGCTTGTTGTGATGTGAAGTGCCACAAGAGAGTGATGAAAGCAAAGAAAGAGGTACTACTCTTGCAACTCATAGAACCGTGTCACTTATGCAATAGCTCACGACAGGCTGTGGTATACGCTTATTATATCACAGTTAAGAAATGTAACCTAACCATTTTATAATTACAATCATACACTGCCTGCCTTGATACATAGAATCCAACATACTTCAAAATGTGAAGTTGTTTGTGCCTATACAGTGAAGAGGAATTTTGTGAAATACAAACCCTGTTGGTTTAGCTGAAGGGAATGAAAGTCTTACGTGTTGGCCTCTCTACTTCAGTATTCCAGATCATACCCTTGTTTTTGCAATTGACCCCCCCCACCCCCCCCCACCCCATGATGCTGTGTGAATTCAGACTAAAAGTGACAAAAACAACAGAAGCTGGCAATAAGCCAGCCTGCAATAAGACTTTGACTACATGTGGCTGTGTAAAGGCAGATAGGCAGATTGTGTATAGTCTACATTTAAGTCCTAAAAGGTTTTACAGCCTTTGATCATCATGCATACAAAATCTCCCAAAGAAAAACTATAGACAAAAAAAGAAATCCTTGCATAATTTTTGTCAATAATAAACATCCCATCATCAATGCCTTGTAAGCCAAGGGCCATCTAGACCCTTGGGTGCATCGCAATTGTCTTTAATCACATCTGAGCTTGCAAGATCAAAACACATCAAAATAACGTGACACAGTGTGTAATTAACATAACACTGTGTAATTAACATAAAGCAAAGCAGAGCAATAATAAAGGCATCAGGAAGAAACAAGTGACATATTACAGGAAAAACTTTAATAACTAAGGGGAAGAACAAGATAAATGCAGACACCTCCATACAGAGCACAAGAAGTGAGTTTGAAAATGAATCTCATGTCATGGCCTTTTGAATCCCTAGATGTCAGCCCAGTTGAACACAGATTTTGTATCAATGTGTTAGACAACCACCATCAACACCAGATGAGGGGGAAATATTTTAGGAGAATGACGTTCATCGCTCCAGTAGAGTTCCATGCCTTACTAGGACACTTACTTGCTAATTACTAAGGAACTTGTTTTGTCCTTTAATTTGTCATTCAGACCTTTGAATTGCTGCCCACATCTCTGACTCATTCAGGTATTCAAATCGGTCTGTGTTGTGAAAACTATTTGCCCAGGTTAGAGAAACAATTGAACACTTATGAGTTTTGTAGGCAGGATTGAAATGGGGATTTCTATGTAGCTGGCCAGCTACCAAGCTAAATGCTACAGATTCCATTTTGACTTGAGCAAACAGTTCAGAATTTTGGGAAACACACATATTTACTTTCTTGCTGAGAGTAAGATGACAAGATATCACTCTCATGTCTGTATGCTAAATATGAAGCCAAAGACAGCGGTGGGTTAGCTTAGCTTAGACAGAATGGAAACAGGGGAAACACTTAGCCATGAACTCTAAAACTCACTAATTAATAAATGATATCTTGTTTGTTTAGTATGTTTGAAAACTAAAGTATAAGGGCTCTTTCTAATAACACGTCAGGCTGAATTAATGAAGTGAAACAAAATGGCAGTTCAGTTTTATTTACAGACTAACTGCGGAGAGGAATAATTCTAACATTTTTGGACCTGACATTAAATGTGCTTGCTTTGTTATCTCAGAGATAATGTGGCAGTACGGTAGGTGTCACTTTTCTTGTCAACATGAGATTTCATAGAATTACACTGGGTACATTGTTATATATACAAGTAAGTTATTTATTTATGACTTAACATCTTGTTGGTTAAATTAATTATGGCTACAAAGGTTTCTAGTAACAGTTCCTGTTCCACAGTCATCAACACAGAAGTGAGCAGATGCACAAGACTTGACAAAGCTGTCAAACAGACTGATAGTGGAAAATCTTCAAAGACATGTAGGTCTGGGCTTCCAGCCATTACAGACCCTATGCCAAGAATCTGGCCATCCATTTCTTTCTTTTATTTGACCAGCGGCGTCAAGCTGAGATGATCACTACTTTTTCAAATTAACCAGAGATGGAAAAAGGGCCCTCAGCCAACCAGCTACTGCACTTTGTAATTCAAAGTCAA
>NC_060164.1:21341246-21383563 GCF_021292245.1 Micropterus dolomieu
AATAAGCCAGCCTGCAATAAGACTTTGACTACATGTGGCTGTGTAAAGGCAGATAGGCAGATTGTGTATAGTCTACATTTAAGTCCTAAAAGGTTTTACAGCCTTTGATCATCATGCATACAAAATCTCCCAAAGAAAAACTATAGACAAAAAAAGAAATCCTTGCATAATTTTTGTCAATAATAAACATCCCATCATCAATGCCTTGTAAGCCAAGGGCCATCTAGACCCTTGGGTGCATCGCAATTGTCTTTAATCACATCTGAGCTTGCAAGATCAAAACACATCAAAATAACGTGACACAGTGTGTAATTAACATAACACTGTGTAATTAACATAAAGCAAAGCAGAGCAATAATAAAGGCATCAGGAAGAAACAAGTGACATATTACAGGAAAAACTTTAATAACTAAGGGGAAGAACAAGATAAATGCAGACACCTCCATACAGAGCACAAGAAGTGAGTTTGAAAATGAATCTCATGTCATGGCCTTTTGAATCCCTAGATGTCAGCCCAGTTGAACACAGATTTTGTATCAATGTGTTAGACAACCACCATCAACACCAGATGAGGGGGAAATATTTTAGGAGAATGACGTTCATCGCTCCAGTAGAGTTCCATGCCTTACTAGGACACTTACTTGCTAATTACTAAGGAACTTGTTTTGTCCTTTAATTTGTCATTCAGACCTTTGAATTGCTGCCCACATCTCTGACTCATTCAGGTATTCAAATCGGTCTGTGTTGTGAAAACTATTTGCCCAGGTTAGAGAAACAATTGAACACTTATGAGTTTTGTAGGCAGGATTGAAATGGGGATTTCTATGTAGCTGGCCAGCTACCAAGCTAAATGCTACAGATTCCATTTTGACTTGAGCAAACAGTTCAGAATTTTGGGAAACACACATATTTACTTTCTTGCTGAGAGTAAGATGACAAGATATCACTCTCATGTCTGTATGCTAAATATGAAGCCAAAGACAGCGGTGGGTTAGCTTAGCTTAGACAGAATGGAAACAGGGGAAACACTTAGCCATGAACTCTAAAACTCACTAATTAATAAATGATATCTTGTTTGTTTAGTATGTTTGAAAACTAAAGTATAAGGGCTCTTTCTAATAACACGTCAGGCTGAATTAATGAAGTGAAACAAAATGGCAGTTCAGTTTTATTTACAGACTAACTGCGGAGAGGAATAATTCTAACATTTTTGGACCTGACATTAAATGTGCTTGCTTTGTTATCTCAGAGATAATGTGGCAGTACGGTAGGTGTCACTTTTCTTGTCAACATGAGATTTCATAGAATTACACTGGGTACATTGTTATATATACAAGTAAGTTATTTATTTATGACTTAACATCTTGTTGGTTAAATTAATTATGGCTACAAAGGTTTCTAGTAACAGTTCCTGTTCCACAGTCATCAACACAGAAGTGAGCAGATGCACAAGACTTGACAAAGCTGTCAAACAGACTGATAGTGGAAAATCTTCAAAGACATGTAGGTCTGGGCTTCCAGCCATTACAGACCCTATGCCAAGAATCTGGCCATCCATTTCTTTCTTTTATTTGACCAGCGGCGTCAAGCTGAGATGATCACTACTTTTTCAAATTAACCAGAGATGGAAAAAGGGCCCTCAGCCAACCAGCTACTGCACTTTGTAATTCAAAGTCAACTAGATTTGCTTTGTAGTCTTACAGATATGTCTTACTCATCCAAGAGGCTCCATCATTCTTCATCTAAGATTCTGTTAAACTTTGCACAGCATGGCCAGTTGTGTTTATTTTACTAGAAATCCCATGACCTGGACTACAGAGAATTTTCATAAACATTGCACCCTTTCTCTGTGAAGGCAACCCCTATTACTATGAAGTCACATCCAAGCTGCTGTGATTGTGCTTGAGTAAGCACAGATCTGTTTGACTGCTCATCCGGCTGGCAGAGCACTTGGGGCCCTGGGTACTCTCAGGAGACCTGTACAGACAATCAGAGGAGCACAGTGTTTCTCTGGAGAGGAGCACTCAATGTCTCTTTGCATAAGGCAGGAGCAGGCAGCAGCTCAAAGGTGACAAGCTATGACAGAATGAGTAGAGCAGCACACTGTCATGTCTTAGATAGAGAGAACCAGGTACATTATTGTGCTCCTCTGTCTTTCTCCCCAGATGTATTAAGTTTTCAGAGTGAAAAAGAAAAGAAAAAGTGATTAATGTTGAGCAGGGACCGATCAATTTTTGCATAAAATGCAAAAGAGAAATCCATGTGTGATCCTAGTATTTTGTCACCTTATGCATTCTACACACCTCCCTGAAGCTAGGAGGCTCAGACAGAACGTCCAACCAAACCAACCATTTTTATCCTTACCAAACACACATCAAACACCAAGCATCTAAATTAACTTATGTCTCTGTAATCACTGTACATGGCTGCAGTTATTGCCTTCCAGATATCTCTCCTCTGATCCTACACCGCAGTCCGACCAAGAAAGCTCAGCTCCAGCTCTGATCAGCTGTGGATCACTCAAATCACAAAAAACTCTCAGAGTTATTAGCCGGATAATAACAACAAACGCACCAATTTTCATATTCAGTTAGAACCGCTGACATACTTTTGTGGTTTTCGCTGTTTTCAGTCCAAAGCTGATTTCTGTGTGTGAAAAGATCGCCTGGGCTGCCATCTTGGTGTTGTGTTAGTAATCCCTGAGCTGTTAGGTTTCGTTTCTCTCGACAAAATGAAGGAGAGAAGAAGTGTTGCTTTGGTACAGATGGTCTTTATCGCTGTCTATAGGTCGACCTGTATGAGCGACACAGACATCCAATATATCAAACGATTCTTCTGCTTGGTACAAAGAGAAAGAGCCCACTTACAGCAGGATGTTCTGTTCTCAAGTTGTGGACCTGTAAAGCAAGGGAGTGCTTTTGGTCATAGGAATGGTGATCAGTATTCACTGTTTTTATCAATATTTCAATGTTTTATGTTATTTGGAACGTGGTCGTTTGGACAGAAGCAGTGTTTTGAAGAAAACTCCCACTGAAAGTGAACATATAAACAGTAAATATGGACAAAACATGGACATTCACCTGGTATATTTTAGAAAAATTGTTTAATAACTGTTCAAATCAAATTTACAGTTACAGTTGTATTCCAGGTGTGTTAGATATTCTGTTGCATTATGATGAGTTGGATGATGGTTTTGATGGTGCTATTGCTATTAAAATATAGATTTTATACCAGGTGAGGATGATAATATCATATTTTCCTTTATTCATCTCCATTTACTCTTTAATAGAAAAATAAATAGGTTCATTTACAGTTGATTCATATTCCTTAGCATCTGACCTATCAAAGGAGACCAGCATCTATGCCTAATGGTTGAGGAGTTATTACTGTCAGTCCCGACGGACTGAGCTTATACCCCAACTTGTTCCCTGACAGCAATATCATGAAGCAGTGATGGTGAAATGTCTTTGAAATTGCACATGGTATGCACAACAAATTGCAATATGCCTAATATACGGTACCGAAGGAAAGCATGAAAGGAAAATTATTCTCTTCAGTGCTCACTGGCTGAGAAGGAAATGCTATGACTGAATAACACATTAATACAACACTGTTCACATGTCACAGTAAAGAGCTGTGAAATAACTCCAAACAAACTGCTAGGCTTGTTCTACCTCAACCAAACATTTTACCGTTTGATTAAATGACCATTAATTTTAAAAGTTAACACTTTCTTCAGCCGGTGTGGCCATATACATATTCATACACTGTGCATGTAAAAAGACCATGAAGCACACAGAAATTCAACTTTGTTATTGTGCACCAATGTCCTTTGCAGCTGCCACTCCCCTGTCAGTCTGTATTTCTTTCTATGTCCATCACCTGTGTGCATATTCAGCCTTTCAAAAACACAGTGGCCAGCGTGTTCTGTCCTTTCTGATGCTCAGTCTTTCATTTTGAACACATACACCATACATATATTTTGACGGAATTGGAAAATTTCTAAACATTTATACCAACAAAATCTGTGTAGTGATGAAGTCATTAGTCATGAGAGTCATAAAAGGTAGCAGGTAATACTTTGAGAAATACAAAGGAATAGTCGGCCCATAACTCCCTGTAAAATGGTGAATTGTTGTACACTTTGGTTTTCGGACTGATTAACCAAAAATATAAAGTGTAAAGTTGTGAACTTTAGAGGTGTTAGTAGGCAGATTTTGTTATCTTTGGACAGAGTTGTAGTTCGTAGTTGGTATCCAGTCATTTTGCTAAGCTAAGCTAAGCTAAGCTAAGCGAAGTGAAGCAGCTGCTGGATGAAGCTTCATATTTACCATATAGAAATGAGATTGGTATTCATCATCTTATCTAACTATTCACCTGCAAGCGAATAGGCCATTTCCGAAATTGTAGAAAGCTTGCTTTTAGCAGGACATGAAAAAAATATTCCAGTCGCCAAAAGAGGACTTTAATACTGTAGAGGAACATATCCCTACTTTTATATTCATACCTACTTTTTATTTGGGAGACTTGGAATGATAAAATAATAATAATAAAATGAATACATTGAAAAGAGAGAGGAGAAACAGAAATAGAGATAAGAGACAGGACACAGACACCAACTCTGCCAGTAAACACAGTAGCCTACAATGATGAGCATAACTTTATGATATCTGGCTAAACTTTTTACACAGAGCTTAAAAGAGATGGCAAGTGAGAGAGAGAACCAACATACAATATATTGGAATTTAACTTCCTTCCCAGCATTTTGCTCCAAGCATCAAGCCACACACAGACACATACACACACATTTATATATATATATTTACACAAAACGAAACCTGCCTCCTTATCACTTACTTACAGCATGACAGCACACTTGTCTGATATTGCTCTGTTACTGTCACTCGTTCTACACCTCCAGCATTTGAAAGCTAATGCACGAAAAAAAAAAAAAAATCAAACTTTTTTTACTGTCACATTTACAATCGTACACAGTACAATGTATGCGAAATTCATTCTCTGCGTTTAACCCATCCTAATTAGGAGCAGTGGGCATGCAAGGACACACCAACACACAGAGGCTACTAATTATCTACAGTATATGTGTGTATGCTAGTACCTAATATCACCCATATATTAACTCATCCCTGTGTAACTCCTAATGTGTTTATTGCTGTGATTGTGTCTTTATTAAACATTCTGTGAGACAGAGAAATGATTGAAGAATTACATTTAATAAAGATTCCAGATCTGACTCAAACCCAGGATGTACCACGTTATTGAACTGATTGAATTCAACTAATTAGTGGTGGTGAATGCTGTTGTGGTAACACTGGCCTTGAACTCAGATGTGAACTCAGCTTTGGATGTTGTACAGCTTGTTTTTACTGGTGCAAAAGTCTGAAGATAATAAAGTTTCATTGGAAACTACTGTCACTCAGTTCCACTTCTTCTTGGGCCGTGTCCACCTTTACACCTTTAAAATGTTTGAAGTTTGTGCCTGTGTTTGTGTTTTCAAAGTTCACTGTCCACATCGAAACACCAAAACAGTTACAAAAAAGGTATAGGCGCACATCACATGAGCTAGCAGTGTAATGCCAGATCACGTGGCAATCATACTTAAAGGATCTTTATAAACATCTATCTTATCCTTTACCACACTACAATGACAGACCAGCATTATGTTCAAAAAATGCCAACCAAAGCTGAATAAGCTTTAAATTTCCCACATTTATCCGATCTGCTGCCATGCTTCGTAATATTCAGATTGACTTGACTTAGTCGTATTACATTCATGTAACTTCATCAGTGTTGCTTGATTCTGATAAATCAACTATCGTGCAGAAGCCAAGAATGCAATTTCACCAGGCAGCTTTGAGGTGTATATGTGTGTGTGTGTTTCATCATCCTTTTCCTCTGCAACTGCTTCTCCAGATCCCTGCTAGGCATGTTGAATAGAACCATGACAACTTCAGATGAATAACCATGGAAGTGCTTGTGTGGAGGAGACATTGTGTCACTGGTGAAGATCAGCAGCAGTGTGAACATTGTATATCACCTGAACGTAAACACTACAGTCAGCCGATATGGTTACATATGTATTGTGTGCATATATGTCACTATTAGCGTGATTAGATGTTGTCAGTTGTCCAGCAGCTGTGTGACACCGTCTGCTTTTCACAGTGTAAACATCTTATTTATCTAAAATGTATATTTACATTTCATTGAAAACACTTCCACTAATGTTTGGTTCTCCTAATTTACCTGTTGGGCCACAGAAAATGAAAGCTTTGAGCTTACTCAAAACTAGTCCGAACGTTGGGTTGATTTGGTTTATCAAAGATGCTAGCAAAGCAACACAATACATAAAATCTGCACAGCAGAGTCATCAGATAGGTCGGACCATCGTGTTTAACTATATATCTTGAAATGACTTGGAAGTGACTATTAGGTTGAGCAACATCATGGTGATTTGGTCTATGGTCAGTGCACAGAATGCTCCATAGTTCAACATGTTTATTTATTTATAGAGCCCAGATAAGAGAGATATTTTGGTAGTCTTGAGCAAGTACTTGGCTGTAACGAGTTTCTGATACAGATAATGTGCTTACTGTTTCTGTTGTCAAAACTAATGCCTATATAGAAACGTGTTTGTGTGGTGCAACCCATTTCAGTTTAGCAATGCACAAATCTCCATTTTAAATTGAACACTTTACTTTTCACCACACTAGTTGGTTAGTTTTGAGTATTTTGTATAGAAAACCATCTCTTTTCTCTTCCAATAAAATGTAAAAATAGTTTTCATGACTCATTTTGACCTGTAGGAGGTGTGTGTTTGGATTTCAACTGGTGCAATGTAGTAGAGGTTTAATTTATTAATTTAATACTTGTCTTGATCTAACAACCCAGGTGAGGGAGGTGTGGGTGGAAGTAAACACTTCTTCAGCTTCATATCTTTCCACAGCTCCGTATATCACAATTGCAATGGTGGAGATGTGTGACCCCATGGCTTGTTAAAAAAAAGTGATGTCGGCACAGCTTGAGCGCTGAGATGATCTGATCTAAATAGGTTGGTTTTATCAGCCAGCTGACATGTAACAAGCTTCACCTCTTTTTAACAGGGCTGGCATCAAAGGATCCTTTATCGTCTTAACAAAATCAACGGCGTCCTTACCATTGGTGGTCTGTGCATCCCAACTCAAAGGTCCACTTACTAGCTTTTTCTGAGCTTTAACTGCATCCCACAATCTTCATGAGTGTTTGGAGCTGGCTAAGGTGCCATCAGGTGACATAAGTGTGAAACATCACCCTATAACAATTAAAACTGCCTCATGTCACATTTATATTAAAGAGGTGCATGTCTGAAAGGAACTTCAGTTATAGTGAGCGACAAGAGATTCAGCCCACAACACTGGATAGACTTGTCCACACCTCTGTCTTTCATTTTCTGTGGCTAAGATAAATTAGGTCTCCAACCCAAAGTTTGTGATTTAGATGAATAAGGTGTTCAGTCTCCAGCTCCCCCTGTCTACATGTCGAGGTATACTTGGGCAAGATACTGAACCCCAAATTGCTCCCTTTGGCAAAGCGATTAGTGTGTGAATATGTATTAATGTCTATATTTGTTTCTGATGGCAGAGGCACCTCAGCCTCTGAATGTGATGTAGTGTAAAGCGCTTTGAGTGGTCGGAAAGAATAGAAAGGCGCTATACAAGTACAGACCATTTACCATGTCTCCAGCCTCTTGCCGCCTGCTCTTACACTCTACAATAGCCAGGACTATGGGCATTGTAAAGCCTGAAGTCACCAGCAGCAAACATATCACAGGGAAAGGTCTTTGAGCATCCGCATCAGCTGCAAAGATTAATTATCCAATCTGACAATGTGACAAAAGACCACTAGCTCAATGTTGGTTTGTAGATATTTAATCTCCTGTGCACCAGTATTGGCTGCTATGACTCAGTGTTTGATTATCAGTCAGTCCTGACCCAATCACTGACATGCTACACTTTCCATCCAATACAATGACAAATGCCTCAACTGCCTCTTCGCTTCCTCTTTTTCTTGTCCTTTCCCTTTCTTTTTCTCTGCACTACAAACAAGTCTGTCAAAATTCATCCTGCCACAACTGTTGTGGTGACCATGAGCTCTACCCGTCCTCATAGCATCCATATTGCAGTGCCCCTAGCGAGCATAAGACAAACTAAATATGGCTTTGTCGTTCATCATTCTCCCAGATTTCTGTTGTGATGTTAGTGTGACTACTACTTCCCTCTGAGCAGCATGGCCCCTTGTTCTCACAATGCCTGGACAAAGAGGAAACACTCATAAGAGGATAATTGGGCCCCTGACGCTTTTCTCAGGCTGTACTGTGGAGAACTCATTCTGCTTCTGCGTAGGTGCACAATTTCCTTAAATGTGCTTCCAAAGCCGCAGAGGCCATATGACTTCAGCGTGTTGACAACCCATCAGCTCACTGCAATATTTCTTGTGTCATTCTGCTTTGCATCAGCACGCTACATGGTAACACAGCAGCACATAGCAGGACATCATTAGACAATCACTGCACTATGTCCTCTCAAACTCTGTAAAGCAGATTATTTTCCATCTCACTTGTAAATCATCAACAGACAGTAAACGGCATATTAAAATCACATCTTATCTTAAGGTATGCCCATCAGATGTATTAGTATCAGTGCGGTAAATTTATTGATCTTCTGAGCACTGACCATAGACCCCCGTCCCCGTCCCCGTCCCTTGCTCTGATCTGAGAATATAAACATCCACCCTCTCTGGTCTGTCCTTCACCTCTGTCTGCATGTCTTTGTGGCCAGAGAAAGTAACAGTGACTTTGTATTTGTTTTTGTATTTGTGTGTATGTGTGTGGGGGTCTGGCACCATGCCATCCATCTTGTACAGCTTTTTTTAGATGGACTCCTGGGAGATTTTTTAAAAACAGCCAGCAAGCAATCTCAGTAAATCATGTTATTTATGACTCCTTTTTCTGGATTGGAATTTCCTAGCATGTCTCTGTATGTAACTGTAAACAGCCACAGTGACTCTTGACAGCATGGACACATAAATAGAGTACCAAAGTTTGCATATGTTAGCTGAGCAAAAAAGAGTAGAGTGGGATTCATAAGTTTAGAGTTATTGCTTAAGTGATGATACTGAATGGCTGTTTCAGTGTTCAGTTTGCAGTGAGGCAGCAACATGGGGCAGGCAGCAGTGTTTTACCATTAGCTACCCCATTAGCTGGTTAGTACTACCTCTGATTAGATTAGAAACAACTTTTTTGTCATTATGCAGAGAATGGGTACAGAGCTAATGAAACGCAGTTACAATCTAACCAAAAGTGCTGGAATATTTTTCCAGATGGGTGCAGTTATGCTATATCTTACAATATGTACAATAGAGTTACAATATACAGATATTATACAGTAGCCTATGGCATTTGTAAATATATTAAAAATGTATAGAAGAGAAGTGGACAGAGTTAGAGAATGGAGAGTGAAAATGTAAGGATGTATGTACAGTATGAAAAGCAATCTATACATATAGTATGGTATAGTATTGGTATAAAGTCGGTTAATGCACAGTAACATTATTTAACATTGTAGGGGTATAGTCTGTGCAACAAAATGTTAAATAGCGTAGGGGTTCAGTCTGTGCAAAAATATGGTCACTGCACAAGTTACATTTTTATTTGTTACTAGATTCTTCATCTGTAATACATGAAATATTTTGTCACATTCATGAATAAAAGGTGTGATATGGCAAGAATAACTATCCTAGTTGTATAACTTGTACTATAACTATAAGTTGTAAATTAAATAGTAGGGTTAATAAATAATTACACAATTATATACAGACACAATTGTATATTTCGATTAGTAAAGGTTATTAGTATACACTCAATTTAGCTACCTGCATGTCTTTTAACAGGGGGAGGAAGGAATTATTTTAACTGAAATGCTTTAATTAATTTACTTTGTTATCTTATATAGTTCTCAAACCTTTTGTTTTTCTGACTGGCAACATCTGGTTCAAGATTGAGTATAAAATGTTCATTGAATAAAGTTATGGTTATAAATTCATGATTTGCTGAGGAGCAAATGTTATGTGAACGAAGAGTTAAATTGAGTTGCATCACTATGGAAGCTTAATGCATTCACTTAAGAGAAAAAAAATCTGCTCTGTTTTTCTGAATTAATGAGATACCTCAAAATCCTGCGAGAAGCTCTCATCTGCATGGAGTAGGCTACGGTTGCTGATGCTTGGCCTATATGATTTCAAGTATGCCATGTATATTACTAAAAGATAGGGGCATCTCTCAATGTTTCAAACCCAAACCACAATAAAACTGGATTAAACTAAACAAGCGGGACATGTTTGCGTCCATGAAATCAAGATAAATGTTAGCTTCTCTTGGGATTTTGAGGCATCTTGCTAATTCAGAAAAACAGAGCAGAATCTTATTTTTCCCATGAACACTTATCTCATAATTCTGAGATAATTATCTTGTTAATTCAAAAAATTTTCATCACAAGTGTCACTAGTTTTTGTAGCGGGACTCGACAGAGTCACAAGAATGCATCAAACTAATGTGCTTGTTAATCATATCACAGGTGTGTGTGGGGGCCAAAAACACCTGTGAGGCAGGCTACTTCCTTCCCTTGCAGGGTCGGACCTCTCGTGTATCTTCCATGATGATGCACATAAGCATCCAACCAGATGTGGTATGGAGACCCACCTCCATAGTTGCTTTTATTGTATATGGTCCAGCAGATGAGTGACAGATTGGATTTAACCTCCATTTACCCGGTTAGTGTTTGCTGAGTATGCTTTTGTTAAGTGCCTGGTTTTCTTTAACAGCAGATGTTCAGAGTTGGAGATGAATGTTTCTTTTTTTTCCCCTGTCACCTACATTTTTTCAGTCAGATCTGTGATCATTCCTTTGACCTTCATGCTGCTGTCACCCTTTTTTAGCCAGACACAGAGGATTAACAGTGAATGGGTTATGTGAGATGATTGTGCCTGCACATATGAAATAGGTATATCCCACCTACCAGCGCTGCCAGGAAATAGAAAACACAATTCCCATGTCAGACATCAGCTCAGACAGATGGTCGTGTGAGACTGAGAGTGTGAAGCTGATTATCCCTGCTAGTGCCTCTTTGGTCTACTGGGAGCACTCCGATGACTGGTAGATTAATTTAATTCCCACATGAGAAACTATGGGCTTAAATGTGTTTAGCAACAATAAACATAACAAAATAACCAAGGCTTTGTGTTTGTGCAGCTCACGGAGGTCAATGGTTCACAGTATAAGATTTGTCTCTGAGGATAATGAGTGGAGTCTAGCTGACTGTGCTAATGATCTGCTGTGTTGAAGGATAATTAGTTTTGTCTCTTCCAGCGGGTTTCAAAGGCATCAAAATACATTTTTCATTGTTTTACAAATAGTTGTGGCGTTTCCCAGGAGCTGGGTCAAATCTGCTAAGGCTGCAATAGATTCTGTGTGGTTGTCTTCAGTGCAGGTTTGATTGGTTAAAAATGTAAATGTAATACAATGAAATATATACTACAAATTCTCCAGCAGAGATGTTCCATAGACCCTTTTCACTGCAACATTTTGATATGTCATGGCAGGAAAAACCCTTTATTACCATTAATAACGATTGTATTACATTTTCCACACATGCAGGCTCGCTGACATGGCTTTGTCAGACAAATAAATCAAGAATTAATGTTATTAGTTACACGTGTGTCTTTCCTTTCTTTTATGATAAGTCCAAATACAGTATACAGTCTGCTTTGAAAACAATCCTGTCTAACAGAAATGTATATTAAGCTACTTTGCAACAGCGTGTATCTGCAACGTCATAACTTGTTCGCACAGAACATATCTGCAAAATGTTGATTGACAATCCATTTCATTTGTTTTCCCTATATATGCCCTTGTAGCAAATACAGCATAATTAATGTTTTCATGGTTAGGTTTGGGTACTGAAAGCACTTGGCTAAGGTTAGAGAAAGATTGTGGTCAATACTGACATGAAGACATGACTTGTTTACTGATAAAACCACAGTCTTCCCATAAACTCAACCAAAGTGTCCCACAACTCAAAAAAGCAGTACAAAGCAGGACTTAAACATAATTTCAAGGAGACAGGGTTAGTGAACACGGTCTGTTCTATTCTCAGTTTTCAAGCTTGTTTGCTACAGAAAATGAAATCTCTCTCACAGAGCCACCAGAGCACCACCAACATGCTAATTACATGAGCTGATGTTGCAGCTTAGACAAGGGTCAATGTCATGAAGGTGAGACAAAATGAACCTGCTCAAGGCACAGGTGTTATAGTCTTAGAGATCATACAGTGGTTATGTCTTAAATTAAACCCAAAGCATAGCATTATGAAAGAGGTAATAAAGGAAGGACATGCAAAATGAACTTTCTATAGTCGAAAGTTTATCAGATATAACAAAAGAAATCCTTGAACTGGTAATACTTAATATCCTACAGCTTCTCAGGATCATATATTTTATTGCTGGTAAATTCAAAATAGCTGTAAATGTCTCTATCTTCATTTACTGTCTTGAGTATAGTATGATTTTAATATAACACAATGCAAGAAAGTACTTTAAACAATTATTTGCTGTTTTTTCCACCAATCCTCAAAATGTCCACAAACCCCCAAGGAAATAGTTGTAGCAGGAAGCAGGAACTCTTCCCACCTCCTGTCAACAATAATGGATATTTTCTTTTATCAGCAGAGTAATTTTTCAGAGATATTTTTTTCAAATAACTGGTCACTAATACATGAGCAAAAACCACATTTTGGTGTGGGCATTTGTGCCAAACCTAGATTGCCATACAAAATAACATAATTATAGTATACATCCTGTTTAATATGATCATAAATCTCACTTTTTAAGCCTCTTAATGAATGTATTTTTAGCACTATCCTGTAAACAGACACTGTTGTGTTGACCAAATACACAACAAATAAATATATTAAACAGGCTACAGCATTCATTAGAGTTGGACAATAAGAGCTTGCTGATTTTCTTTTCTCACTAAAAAGCAAATTTAAGCTTAATATTTCACCATTAATTATCTAACAGAAGTTCTGAATGTATTGCATGTTATTAGTGAAAACCAGTTAGTCATCTTGTGGGTCACATACTCTGTAAGCAGATGGACTGAGGTGAGCTGGTGGATGAGTAACAGCTGTGAATTAGTCTCCTTCACATCCTCACTGGCCTTGTAGAACATGTTGACCCTAAATTCTGTCTCAACCATATGAGATAATTTGGACTTTATCCAAATATCTAAGGTAATGGCTAAAATGTCCTTTTTTTTAAGTTTGTTTCATTGATCACTTTATTTTCTTTTTTCTGTCTCACTCCGCTCTCTACTCTTTGTCTTTTCATTACTCCTGCCTCATGTTCTTTCTCTCTACATGCTTGTGTCCATCTAATGTTATGACCTGCTGAGCTGTTTACTCAGCCAGCTAATGGGAACCAAGGTTGGGGCACTATGGTCTTGTTTTTACAGTACTGTCAAAAACATGGAAATCAATGTCGTTCTCCTTCTCTCTCTTGCAGTCTCAGCAGAAATGCATTATGATCTTTGCCTTGGTGTGCTGCTTCGCCATACTGATGGCATTGATTTTCTCAGCTGTGGACATTTGGGGCGATGAAGACGGGATCACAGAGGAGAACTGTAGCAAGAACTGCAGGTGAGAACTGCAGAACCACAAACACACAATACATTGTCAGTGGTTCCCAATGTGTTTTGGCTTGAGCCCCCTCCTGACAAGTTCTGGCCTTAGTTAAAACAATGCAAAGGGCTGCGTTGGTGGGGTTGTGTTGCTTCATGGACCAGTGGAATGAAATTCAATTTGATTTTAATTAATTGACTTATCAGAAACATATATAACAGGTCATGCACTGTGACAAATACATATGCTTTGAAAATGTCAAGGATCACAATAAAGTTAAAGAAAAACTTATTTTCATTCTGGTTCTCTAATCTACAAAGTCCGGTTTGAGAAACAGATCAGTGATTTTGCCTCATTGGCACCTTTTTTTCTCCATACATCCAATTGTGTCTATATTGTTTTGTGCCCATGATGCTAATTATTTATGAGAAGTTTACTACATAAGAGTAGGATATGAAAGTCACGTCAGCCACAGTATATAATAAATTACAGTCAGTTTATGTTTATGCTCATTCAACTTTATTCAAAACTATCTGCTTCCAAGGAGTCATACTGTGTCCGAGAAGTTTCATTATTTTAAGGAGCTACAATGTGTACAGCAAAACATTAGAACAAAAAACAAATGCATTGTAATAAAAATATCTTTTGAGATTATGGTTGACATGAATTGGGACGTTATAACTGGTCACTAACTCTACGGGCTTCCATAGTTAGAAACTCTGATTGTTTTAGCTCATGTTGAAATCTAGCAGGTCTAACTCACTGGCACACGATATAAACTGCAGTGTAGAGGCTGCTGACCCCATGGCATTGCTTGCATTATTCCCTCAACCTGATCCTATTGTGTTCTTCCCCACTGAAATGATTACCAGGCTCTTCTGAAAGTTACTTTATACTAGACTTTAGCACATTTCTACAGTCTGTTTAAGTTTTAAGACACCCAGACAAAAATCCTGAAAACCACTGCATTATGTCCTTGTGGTCCAGAGTGAAACTGGCTGATACAGCAGTCCCTGTTCTCTCTGCTCTCCACTTCCTACTGGTTCCCCTTCATTAGACTCGTATCATGAAATTTACCATTCAGCCTTGAATCACTTCCCTCTCTCTTAAAGACAACTCTAATTGGCACTCCCTCTTCCACTCAAGGCTGAAAGTGTAATTCCAACTTGTAAAGCTTAATTGGACTCTTCCCCTGCTCTGACGGACCCCTAAATCTTAGGGGTAGAATGAGAGATAAATACAAGGCTGAGGCAGGGATGATTGGAAGTGAGGGTGAACCAGATGGAGGGAGAGGAAGAAGATGATATCAGGGTAGATTTGGAGTTGGAATGAGTGAGCGATGAATAGATTCATCAGCTGTTATCGGCTTGCTGTCTGTGATGACGGGGTGGGGGCTTGCAGTTCAAGACTTAATTCCCAACAAATTTCAGAAATGTGTGCTGTCATTTTTATTCAGATCCCATAAGCCTAATGATGCAGTTTTACTGTGATATGAATAATTTAAAAGACCTATGAGGTGTGCAAGTGTAGCATAATTCATGATTTCATAAAGTATTTTGCTCAAAGCAAGTTGCAGTGCAAAATAGGAAAAGTGATAGATTACTGAGACTGACATATTTCTAATGAGGTGCACTGAGGCTTCCTCATGCTCACATAACTTTCTAAAGGTGCTTGTAATTCATCAGAGGAAATGTATGTAAAGGTCATTTTTTACACCAAGAGTGTTCACACTTGCTTGAAAATGATCCAGTAATTAACTTACAAATGAAATCCAGGACTACTGAATAATCTAAATACAGAAGACTGATCTGCCTTTTTGCCTTGGTGTGCAGCCATTAGTCTCCTTACACAGAAAAAAAAAACTCTTAGCTGCTTTTTTGTTTGTGATGTTGTAATTTAGCCATGTCACACACAGCTGGTTGTATATTATATATTAACTCTTTTTGCCTGAATAATGCTAATTCTTTCATCAAAGGGACAGGAGTCCTGAGATGGGCTGCTGCTACTGTGTGTCTGTGGGAGGAAAAAACAGTCACGCTAATGCAGGCAGTTGCTCCATGTATTTGTCTGACAGTACAAACACATAATTAATTTGATTAGATTGCTGTCATCTGATTGTATCCAAATGACTGAAGTCTAATGTATCTCTGATGTACAGCTGTTATTGTCTGGTATCAGACGGCTGACAAACAGCTTAGTATTGATCTACAGTTTCCCTAGGGAAGGGCAGAAACAATGCTTGGAGAACCAGACTTGTCGCTTCCCCAACTTTGTTTAGCTTTAAGCACCACCTGAACAGTCGGCTGCTGAAGCATACAACATTTAAAAATATTTTTGAGAGCAAACGTTCCTTCCTTCCATTAGGTTTTAAAAATAGGTTCCTGCAGCTTAGGGCTGTCACTTTTTCAAAAAGTTGAGTTCAGAAACAAAATCAGAAAGGTATGTGTGCACATACGAGGAATTTTGACACAGGATTGTACACGGCTCACGATGTGCTGACTCATACAATAATACAATAACACAATGTTAAAATCAGACTGTTAGGAATGTGGTTTTGTGTTCTGTTTTTGGTTCTGTGTTTCTTTGTGTAGTCTTGTTTAGTTAGTCCTTTAGTGTTTACTCCTGGTCTTGTATTCTCTGTTTATCTTTGTGTATTCCATTGTTCATTTACTGGTTCTGTTCAGCTCTCTTTGTACCAGTCTGTCATGTGTTATAGATTGTTCCCTGCATCTTAGCTCCTGCATCTCACCCCTGTGTCTTAGCTCCTAGTTTCATGTCTTAGTGTTTACTTCTGGTCTGTGTTCTTATGTGTTATTTTGCCCATGTCTAATCTGAGTTTTGTTTTGTGCTTGCTTCAGCCTGTGGTCCTTGTTGTTAATGTATGGTGTTTTGCATCTGTAAGTGTCTCTCTGTTCCCCCCTGCTGTCTCTCTGCCTACCTTGTTAGCCCTGATCCCATTCACCTGTGTTGCTCCCGCCCCGCTCGTTAGTCCGTGTGTGTATATGCCTGCTCTTGTCTTCAGTTTTGGTCACATCACACACAAAAACAAAACAATATAGACAGATTGAGACAATAGCAGAGTGAAAAGGATGAGAAATTATTATTATTATTATTATTATGTACATGTTGGAGGTGGATGTGATATACAGGTACACATACATATACACGTATACATGTACACAGTGCGATACCATAGTGCAAAGGATGCTGGAATAAATAATGTATTTGAGGTAGGTGGATTTGCTATGCAGAATCAGAATCAGAAGGAGCTTTATTGCCAAGTAGTGTTTTACACATACAAGGAATTTGCTTTGGTGTTAAGGTGCTACACGCAGACAGACATACAGCTGACATAAATAGATGTAGAAATATATAAATATGTAATAAACAAATGCAAGTTATATAAGAATAACAGAAGAATAGAGAAAAATAAATCCCGGAGTACTGAAGTGATGGAAGATTGAATGCAGAGCGAATGATACGCTGCAGTCTGCCCTTGTCCCTGGCAGTGGCAGCAGCGTACCAGATGGAGATGGAGGAGGTGAGGATGGACTCGATGATGGCGGTGTAGAAGTGCACCATCATTGTCTTTGGCAGGCTGAACTTCTACAGCTGCTGCAGAAAGTACATCCTCTGCTGGGCCTTCTTTGTGAGGGAGGTGATGTTCAGCTCCCACTTGAGACCATCATTTCGATGGTGCCCAGGAAGTGGAAGGAGTCCACAGTGGCGACGGGGGAGTCACTCAGGATTATGGGTGACGGTGTGGCTGGGCTCTTCCTGAAGTCCACGACCATCTCCGCTGTCTTCAGAGCGTTGAGCTCCAGACTGTTCTGGCCGCACCATCTGGTGACCAGATGGTCAATCTCCCACCTGTAGGCAGACTCATCCCCACAAGAGATGAGCCCAATAAGGGTGGTGTCGTCCGCAAACTTCAGGAGCTTGACAGACTGGTGTCTGGAGGTGCAGGTGTTGATATGCAGGGAGAAGAGCAGAGTGGAAAGAACGCAGCCTTGAGGGGAACCGGTGCTGATGGTCCTGGAGTCAGAGACATGTTTTCCCATCTTCACGTGCGGCTTCCTGTCTGTCAGGAAGTCTGTGATCCACCTGCAGGTGGAGTCAAGCACGTTCAGCTGAGAGAGCTTGTCCTGCAGCAGGGCCGGGATGATGGTATTGAAAGCACAGCTGAAGTCCACAAACAGGATTCTGGTGTAGGTTCCTGGGGAGTCCAGGTGCTGGAGGATGTAGGGCGATGTTTACTGCGGCGAGCTGCAGGGGGCTGCAGGGGGTCCAGGAGTGGGTCTGTGATTGATTTAAGGTGGGACAACACAAGGCGCTCAAAAGACTTTACCACAGAGGTCAGGGCGACGGGTCTATAGTGATTTAGTCCCATGGTCCTTGGTTTTTTGGGGACAGGGTTGATGGTGGAGGCTTTGAAGCAGGCTGGCACATGGCATGACTCTAGTGAGGTGTTAAAAATGTCTGTAAATACCAGAGACAGCTGATCAGCACAGTGCTTCAGTGTGGATGGGGAGACACAGTCCGGCCACGCTGCTTTGCGAGGTTTCTGCCTCCTGAACAGTCTGACGTCACTCTCTAGGATGGTAAGAGAGGGGGAGGAGGTGGGGGATGAGATGGTGGACTGTGGCTGGTCAGTGGTGTGACGGGGGATGGTGTCAGGTCTGTCCTATTGTCTTTCAAAGCGACAGTAAATCTGGTTCAGCTCGTGGCAAGGCATGAGTCGTTCAAGGAATGGGGGGATTTAGGTTTGTAGCTGGTGATCTGTCTGAATCCTCTCCAGACAGAAGCAGTATATACAATATGAAAATATAACAATATGAACAGTATGAACAGCTCTGAAATAGAAAATGATGAATAAATAATAGCGGTAACCTGTAAACAGGTGGCTGATTAGAGACAGAGTTACTGGGTTATTGCAAGGAATTCTTCCTGACACTGTGAGTCAGAAATCAGCTGTTCATCAGAGTGATGGCTTGTGGGAAGAAACTGTTCCTGAGTCTGTTGGTTTTGGCGTACAGTGCTCTGTAGCGCCTACCAGAGGAGAGAAGCTGGAACAGGTTGTGTCTGGGGTGAGATGGATCTGCAGTGATGTTTCCTGTCTGTTTCCTGAGTCTGGAAATGTATATTATGAGCTGGCGCAGGACGTACATCCTCTGCTAGGCCTTCTTGATGATGTTGTCAGTGTTGGGCTCCCACTTTAGGTCTTGGGACATAGTGGATCCCAGAAACCTGAAGAATTCCCCAGCAGACACAGGACTGTTGAGAATGGTGATTGGGGGGCAGAGTAGGGGGGCTCCTCCTAAAGTCCACAATCATCTCCACAGTTTTGAGCGTGTTAAGCTCTAGATTGTTCTGACGGCACCAGAGAGCCAGCTGATCAACCTCCCGTCTGTAGGTCGACTCGTCACCGTCCCGGATGAGGCCGATGACCGTTATGTCGTCAGCAAACTTCAGGAGTTTGACAGATGGGTCTCCTGAGGTGCAGTCATTGGTGTTGAGGGAGAAGAGCAGTGGGGAGAGCATACACCCCTGGGGGGCACCAGTGCTGATAGTCCGGGTGCTGGATGTGATGTTACCCAGCCTCACCTGCTGACTCCTGTCAGTCAGGAAGTTTGTGATCCACTGACAGGTGGAGGCACAGTGAGCTGGGTGAGTTTGGTGCTGAGGATGTCCGGGATGATGGTGTTGAACGCCGAGCTGAAGTCCACAAACAGGATCCTTGCATATGTCCCTGGAGAGTCCTTCAGGTGGGCCAACACCAGTCTTTCTAAGGAATTCATGACTACGCATGTCAGGGCGACAGGCCTGTAGTCATTCAGACCAGAGATGGAGGGTTTTTTGGGGACTGGGATGATTGTGGAGCGTCTGAAGCAGGAGGGAACTTCACACCGCTCCAGTGATCTGTTGACGATCTGTATGAAGATGGGGGCCAGCTGGTCTGCACAAATTTTCAGGCAGGATGGTGACACACCGTCTGAGCCAGGAGCCTTCCTGATCTTCTGCCTCTGGAAAAGCTGGCGCACATTCTCTTCACAGATCACGAGTGCAGGTGAGGGGTGGTGAGAGCGGGGGTGACAGCGGGGCAGTGGGGGAAGGTGATTGTTTGAAGATGATGTTGGAGTGGGGGAGAGGTGAGACTGTGGGCTTCTTAAACCTACAGTAAAATCCATTCAGCTCGTCAGCCAATTGTTGAGTACAAGCAGTGTTGGGGGATTTTCAGCGTAGCTCCACTCAGCTGCTTTGACCTCTTTAGTTTGTATTTATGTGTACTTTGTTCAAATTTGAACACAATCTATGTAAGTGTAATATGTGAGTCTGAGACACAGTGTTATGGTTGTCCTATAAGCATGTGTGGCCACTTTTACTTGTCCCAACAAGTCACGTATTAGCAGGCTAACGTTAGCTTTGTCAGTACATCTAGCTAGTTCCATTTAATAGTTGGCAGTTAACTTTGTCAGTAAACTAATCTCCACTTTGTAAACGCCTACATTATAACTAGACTAAATTTGCCAGGACACAAGTGCAGAGAACACACCACTGGTGCAATTTTGAACATCAAAAACCTCATATAGATCAGTGCTTAAGCCAACACAAAACAAGGACAGCTACTGCCAGAATAGGCAGAGAAAAAGAACTAAACAAGCCACAAAAATTAGGCTACTGAACTAACCAAATAACTCTGGACTGGAGTGAAAGTAGCTTGGCATTGACAGCTCAGCTACCAGTATCTGGAAAAACAATGTATCCAGTATAGTCTGTAGTGAGCTAAACAGGTCTGGCACAGGATGAGGCTGATTAGTCAAGGCAAACTATTGGCCATCACTCAAAATGTCAGGGAACACACAGGACAGCTGTCGACACAGATATGGAACAATGTATTCAACGAAGTACATGCATTCTACATTCATTTTCACAAAACACAGAGGTTCTTTTTAAAATAAATATAATATATTTTATAATAATAATATATAATATTTTTTTTACCATGGCAATATTGTTTTGGTTGTACTTGATAAAACATTGGACATTTAGCTTTAAAACAAACAGCATGCAGGGAGCTGAACAGCAGCAGCTCCTGTGATACCCATATTAATGTCCTTGCTGCTGTGCACCCAGAGTTCAGCGCAGCTCATGAGGGGAGTGGATAATTTATATCAGATGTCAGGTGCTGACTCTGGCACACTGGGATTTTTCAGCATAATCCCATGTTGTTACTCTAAGCGTACGCACAGACGCGCACAAACAATATCACAAGCTTTTGCATGTAACTGCCACTATTACATCCATTACTTAACACGCTGGCTCATTTCTGCTGTTTGTTTAGTATGTAAATTGCTCTGTGGTAGTGTGAAATATGTTCTTGTGTTCTGTTTTTTGTAATGAAGGAGAGTTCTTCATTTGTAAGATAATGAATCTGAGATCCAACTGTGTTCAACAACCACAGAGCGAAGATGGTAACCCATTATCATTCAGAGAGTGAGGGACTTTATATTCAGACACACTCTTTCTCTTTCTTTCTGTCTCTCTTGTTGTCTCATGTATGCACAAACACATACACCGTAAAATTTACACCACTTATTTATTATTGGCAGCTGGGGCCGAATCACACTCATTAGTGCACAGATGAGTTACAATGGAGGAGACCAGCAGTGAACACCACAGGCTGCATAAATCAGCTGCCTCCCTGCTTCTCCACTTTTAATACCAAAGCCTGCCTGGCTGTTTAAACGACTCAGAATCACCATTCATCATACCTCACAGCAATTAGAGTGGACTGAGAGGATTTCTTTCAGAATAAGATTACCTCTCCTCCTCTTCCATCTGTTTTCCATCCATGCTTGTTTCTTCTCATTGTGAGGTGTTTACTGTAGCTGGCCTAGTTTTTGCTGTTATTTCAGAACAAAGAAGGAGACTCTACGATGGGTGATATAAACGTTAGTCTTCTCTATAATTGTCCACAGCGTCATTGTGCCTTTTGACTTCAGTGTTCAGTCCTTAAACTCTGTGTCTGACAAATGAAAGAATATCCGCCGAAATGAAACCCTCAGTAACATATGATTCAACTTTACATGTGATTCTCCCAAACTCTGCTTCACTAAACATGTTGATTGTCATTTCCATGAGGAGGAATCAGCATGTTGTGATTACAGAGGGTGTGAGTCCTACAGCTTGACCCTTGGCCATGTACCAAAACCTGACTTAGCTTTACTTTAGCCAGGAATACATTTTCAAGCTGTGAGCTGGCAACTGGCCTCTAAATGTGATACCAGTGCATTATCACCTGCAGCAGAGTGTTTCACCAGTGTGCCTCACCAGTGTGCCCTTGAGTGAAACACTCACTAGACCCTGAGCTGTCACACTTTGTGCTGACACTGTGCTCTGACTGGTTTGAGTGCTAAGACCTGTTTGGTATCACAGAGTCCTAACCAGGGAGCCCGCCAGCACAGACTCCACAGTATTTTATGGCCAGAAATGTTTTCCAATACAAGCTAATAAAATAGTCCACAACTGATAAAGCTATCATTTTCTTTTTTGGTTTAGGCTGAATTATTCTGATGACTAATTATTGAGAGATTAAATAAATCACCTTTTTCTTTTACCATGTTTTATAGGTTTTATCAGGTTTGCAGCACACATCATTTTCATGTGACCAATCAGCAAAATGAATAGCACGTTCACTCATGATGACTTCCCGTCCATGTCTGCACTGACAAATTAATAGTTGTGCTTTGTCATTTAACAAGATTCTTAAATTAGAAGACTGTGGTTTAAAGACATTATTTCACACATTCCCTGCTTCACTTTTGCAATGCACACTTTCAAAATACCTTAGTTATGAGCACAGTACAGACGGTTTGCCATACTATGGGCACCTACATGTTCTTTCTATTGAGCCACTAAACTGCAGTATTCAACATTTCTTAAAAAATGCATTCCCTCACATGGAATTGAGTACATTCTCTCTAGTTTCTTGGACAGCATTTTATCCAGAGACTTAATCAACCATGGAGGTGCAACAGAATTTATATCTGTGTTGCTGTTCACCCTCACTGAACACCCTCTCCTCTCTTAAAATCCAATTGTCAGAAATCGATGTTGAAGCCAGATACAGACTGAATGTGGTGAGCGTTGGAGCTTGGTAATAGCCTGGTTCTGAATGGCTGCAGATCTAGGCCTGCCAGGGCTAATTCAATCTGTTGTTTCCAATGCTAATGCCTCTGTCATTTTCAGGCCTCCTGGTAGGTTAAAATGGGAAGTGGAGATACATGAGGGAGAGCTCACAGTCATGGTAGCCAGTTAACTTGACATTACACCCTGGCAGAAAGTGCAGGGATATTCACAGTGATATCTACAACCATTGTAGTGCAAAACAAGTATCACTGATGACATTTCCCCCATCACTGGACAGTTTAAGTGACTGCTCTGAATCTTAAGCAGATATGCTATCCTGTACTTCATGCAATCCACTGAATCGGACATATAGTTGATTGGGATTGCCTCTATATATGATTTCATTCTATGCTAATCGCAGCAAATACAGTAAATTACCTCAGACTGCTGATGATTACATTAAAATGCTCCATGTGATAGTGTAGTGTATGAGAAACCGACGAGAATATATCCAAAATGACTCACTTTTCGCCGAGTAGGTGTAATTTAATCTGCATTGCTGACACCTCTGCACATCAGCCTTCAATTATTCTCAGACCCTGCCAGAGGCAACCTGTACAAAACCTAATGATACTTAATGGAATCTATGTGGTCTAGAAATCTTGATAACTCTCATTAAGCTAACGAGAAAGAGGAAGAAAGGCGCTGTTAGCTAATTTGTCAAAAGAAAGAAGGAATATAACCTTGTGTCAGTGGCACCCAAGCTTATAAGAACTCTGCCACTAATGCATACAGATAATTGCTTTGTGAAAGACCATGAACATCACATTAATTTCTTTTGCATTTTTCCATTAACAGGTCTCTATGGCTCAGCATAATGATGCTTTCATTGGTTTTTTAAATGCAGGTCTCTTACATCATTATGTTTCTTCTTTACTCCAGAGCAGTGCTTGTGGAAAACATCCCAGAAGACATCTCCTTCCTAGACAATACTACATCCCACCTCCCTCTCTCAGTGGGGCTGTACAACTTACTGGACCAAGCCATCCGGGTCGTAGAGATAGTTTCCCCGCTGTGGGTTCTCAACTCTTCAGATTATGAATCCAGCTTCCAGCCTGCAGCCAGACAGGTAAAACCAGAGCAAGCAAACAGAGATTTGTCTCATCAGAGTGTGGCACTTATTCAAATGTTGTGTATTTACCTTTTCTCTGTCTCCACTTCTGTGTCTTTTTGTCTGAATTGGCCTTTTTGCCTCCTCGACATAATAATCAGTGGTAAAAAAAAAAAGAAATGTATCAGTCTTTACTTAATTAAGTAAAGAAAAGTAAGTACTTAAGTACTAATACAACAATGTATAAACACTTAATTGCAAGAAAAGGTACTGCATTTTGTGTAGTAAAAGTGCATTGTAAAAATATTACAAGCAAAATGGTATGGAAGCATCAAATTAAATGTACTTGCCCATAAGTGACAGTAAAGTGATATTATTATTATTATCATAAGCCATTATTAGATTATTAATGATGCATCAAGCAGAAGCAGCATTTTACTGTTGTAGCTGCTAGTTCAAACTATTATACAGTCAGATATTTTTTCCAGTGGTCCGTTACATTGTGGAGATGATTTATGGTGTCAACCTCGCTGCATTATGGTTTTGATAAAAAAAAAAAAAGCTGTCAAAAATTAAATGAAGAGGTCAAAAGCACAATTGTAGAATAGAAGTATAGAGTAGAAGTAAAAAGTAGCATAAAATGGACACATGCAAGTAAACGTACCTGAACATACACTTGAGTAAATGTACTTAGTAACTTTCCACTGGTGATAATAATACATGTAATGTGTGACAGAAAGGTCGATGTGATTTGCATTATTTGCATTAGCTGTCCAATTGACAGCTCATCTGCCATATCATCTGATTTTATCCACATTCCCAAGTGATTAAGCAGACGACAGCTCATACATGTCATGTTTATCATATCCTGAAAGGATAACAAAGAAGAGTTGGTTTTCTGCTTCAGCCAAATCAGATAATAAAGTCAAAGTGGACCAAATAACAGTATGACACAAATTATCACCAGAGTGGAAAATCAATAACTGTCCTTTTAGAATTGTACTTGCTGGTAAAATACTTACTATTTTCAGGCTGCTTAAAGTGAACTATTCATTTTAGGATTTGAACTGGATGTGTGTTATTGAAAATTGCCTGGAGGTTTTCTAAACTGTTCAAACACACACTCACAGACATAGGAGGGAAGCTGGACTGGAAAAATCAATAAACTGTAAAGACAAAGTTACAAAAGGTGGATGTGGAGATGCTCTTGATGCTCATAACTCAATTCTGTGACAAGTTTAGTTGTGGTTAACTTTTTCTCACATACAATGTTTAAAAAAGGCAACATCAGCTGTATTGCCTCAAATCATAAAAAATGGAAGGTATTCAAGGCATTCAACCGTTTGCTGAACTGTGCAAGTCGATGAGCTTCCTTCCCATGTCAATGCTACATTAATGATGATGTGGTTGCTAATTATCTGCAAAGTCGTGAAATGGTGTGTTCAGCTTCACTCCCCTCAGACTTCTTTGACTAATCTCTAATTTGCAAGGTTTTCTGCCTAAAAGCCTAAATGGAAACTTGCCAATGTCACCAAATGTAAGACTTTTTCTTGGAATCTCTTGGCATAGGAATGTTTGTATACCACAACATATATAAGATTATACTGCACACTTGAAAGGGGCACTTACATTTACAAAAATGTGGTTGACTTGCAAGACATACTTTTAAAGGAGAATCCAATACTTTGTCATTCTCCCTCCAGCATCACAGAAAATATTATAAAACTGTTTCCCAGGCGGAAGTAGTGCTGATCGAATGCTAAATCGAACTTGATGTGGAACATCGGTGGAGTGCCCATTTATTCAAATTTCTGTATTAAAAGAGCTGTGAAAGTCATGCTATAAAATCTAAATGTGTAAATGTGTTATGAAACAACAAAATTCCCAACGTCAACACTGTTTCCTCTGGCAGGTTTGGTGTAAAACAATCAATACTGATGAAACAAAATATTAGATGCAAAATATTAGACACATCTTCCGGATTTTGAAATGAAGCCCATTTGATCAAATTCACATCTCACTTGTCTCAGTCATTCTCTAACTCTCCTTCTGTTCATCTGCAGCTCATCTGTTATTGGTATGCATTTACGATAAATCAATAAGGGATGCTGGGATGGGGTTTACCTCTGCTGAGGTTGAAGAGAGCCACTTACATATTGTGTGTATCAAATTGGATACTTCGAATGAGCAGGAGTAACTATTTTGACTGCGCAAACAAAGAAAATATTAATATTTAAAAATAAAAAAGAAACTTGGCATCACAGTGGCTGGCAGCAGACAAAGGACCTCTGGGAAATGTAGCACAAAAATACCATATAACATAAGCTGCTAATGGTGCCAAAATATTACGAGACAATCTAAGCAATTCACAAGAACTATATCTGAATATGAAGTACATGAATTTTATGTGACAGCAGAGTTTTACGATGTGTTTCCCTCAGGGCAGGGCACTGCTGTCCAGGCTGCAGGGGCTGAAAGCTAAAGGAATCCAGCTAAAGATCTCCAGCGGGATGATTGACTCGACTGAGCTCAGGACGCTCGCCAGACACAGTCAGCTCTCACTCTCACTGTATTATAAATTCTGTGTGTCTGTGTTCAAACATGCTGCAGCTAAGCTCTGTCTGTTTAGTCTGTTGACTGTTCTCTCCCCCTATTTGTGCTGCTCAGTCCTTTCAATCTCTCACTCTCTTTCCATCTTTCCCTTTATCTGTCTTTGTGTTTCATGTTCTTGTTGTTCATGTTTCTGTCTGTGGCCAGATCTCTCTTTATCCTTCTCCTTGTCTCACATGCGCTTTCTTTATTTCTGTCTTTTTTTTTCTTGCTGGTTTTTGTGTTTTACTCAGTCCCTGTTTCTGTTTCTCTCTCTCTCATTCTCCATTTCTAGATGCTGAGGTCCACTATGTGAACATGACAGCGCTGACCCAAGGCCACCTCCTCTCCTCCTTCTGGGTGGTCGACAAGAGACATTTCTACATTGGCAGCGGCAGCATGGACTGGAGATCTCTGGCCACAGTATCTACAATCCACTACGCATCACAGCGCACACAGAAACACATATCCATATGTAAACATAGGCATACTCAATATGCACACAAAAACAGGGGATGTGGCAGAGACGTTTGAGAAAATGTAACATCATGATCCCAGTCCTGCAAATTCTGAAGCAGCAGTGTAACACAAATTATGCAAATGTGACCCTCTGTTGTAATTTTGATAATCAACTTTGATAATGTTCTACTGACTCAGAAAGACTCTTACTTTACTCTTGAAAGAAACTGAAATGAAAAACATCTGAAATAACTTGCAGTAGTATCATGGCCACTGCTCATTTATTACCACAGGGTAATACATAAGTCCTTTGCTTTGAATAATTACCTAAATGTATGTTTACAGGTGCCCTAAAGGTTGCATTTTTGGATTATTGGTTTTTTTTTATTCAGTTGATATATTTACTGACACATACTAAATATGAACACTTGCACAAATGTTATAAGTTATGAACCCTATCAAAACACATTTGAAGATATAGTGATATATCTTATACTATATGATAGTGATCATTATATATGTGCTTAACTAATATGTCTTCTTCAAAAAGTTGTAGATGGGGGGTAAGGGCTGATTTGGGCAGTTTGGTTTGATTTGGTTTGGTTTGGTTGGTATTGGGGTATGTAAGGTGGGGTAGCATCCAAAAATAGACGGTGGCTATTCTTTCATCTTCATCTTCAAAGCTGAATTTCTTGCATGGTTCATTAAAGTGCAGATCCATTTGTTAGGCAGCTTCATCTATCTTTAGACACCCGGAGATACAAAGGGCCTTGATTTAGGAAGATGAATTGCAAGCAGTTCAACCAATGCATCCTGTCATGAATTCTTAAAATTCGTTAATAATTCAATTTATACATCTGAAGTCATAGATTCACAATTCAGTTTGAGCTGTTGAAAAAATGTACATGGCAAGTCAAATTATATGTATTTTATTTTGTGCATATTGGTGTGTTTTGAAGGACACAGACTACGCTGAAAATAAGATTAAAATACTCGGGATCTAGGCTTCATTTAAGTATACATTGCTCATGTAAATAATGCAGGGGGGGAAATGAATATGTGGAGTGAAACAGAGAAAGAGTGGGCCATTTAGAAGGTACAGTCTGGGAACCTGACTCTTTGAGGAAAGTGCCTCTTTGAAATGATAATGCAGCAGAGAGCAAAGATAGAATATTATTGAGAGAGAGAGGGGGACCAATGTAATGTCTTCTCATGCCCTACTGTTGCTGTGACAATGGCCGAAGATCTGTAACTGGATGAAAACTTGGCCTGACAAGGGGAAGATGTATGCTGAGTGCAGGTAGACGGATGTATAAAAGTGTTGAAAGAGTAAAAAACAAACAGGTTAAGATTAATTAAAAAGGAAATCTGACTGACAGCAGTTTTGTTGATGATCTTGGAAGTAATGACGATGATATGCAGGAGAGTGACAGAAATATTGATGTAAATGTTTCAAAGTTTATGGTGATGCTGATGAGATTTGTTTGTTCTCCAGAGGAAGGAGCTGGGTGTGTTGGTGTACAACTGCAGCTGTCTGGCTCTGGACCTCCACAGAGTGTTCAGCCTCTACTGGGGGCTCCAGTATAAAGACTTCATCCCCTCATTCTGGTCCAAGCGTGTCTTTGCCCTATTCAACAGGGACACACCACTGGAGCTCACTCTCAACAGCACAAAGGCTGAGGCTTACGTTTCTGTAAGTGACTATTATTGCATTTGTTTGTCTTGTATATTTGCCCAGGGAAACTCTTGTTTTTTCAATGATTTCACTATGTGGCGATTTCTGGTAGATACTTAAAGGACAAGGTTAACATGCCAACCCATAATTTAGGAGGCATTTTGTCTTGATGGCACTAGTAAAGGGGAAGGTTGTATGAAGAGTTAAATTCCAAGAGCCTAAAATCTATTTAGATTAATGCTTGCAGTAAAGTTACCATTTAAAGCATTGGACATCTGTCAATTTTTTACTATCATCATCAACCGATGGTTAGTATTTGTTGTCTAAAGTTATTATTTAGGCTCACATACCTTAGATAATAGCATTCCGTTTCCTTCCATTACTCACACTCAAAATTACTTTACATAATTGATGGTTCAAACGATGGACAGACTATTAAAAAATGAGCTTCAGTGTTTGGTTCAATTTGCCAGTTGGGATTTTGGGACAAGTCTATATTTCAGTTGTGGAGAACATTCAGTCCATTTTCACCACATCAGCATCTTAATTCAGGAAAAGCCCAAGCATAATTATGAACATAAGTAACTGCTGCATCCTATTTAGGAGTTCAATTAAATTGAAAGAAAATACATATATATACATAGCACAAATTCATAACAGAAGTTTTCATTGCACTTTTCAGATACAGCAGGTCTAGATCAAACTCTTTTCAATAATATTAACAGAGACCCAACAATTCTCACAATGAGCAAGCACTTGGCATAGTGAAAACAAAATACTCCCTTTTAAAAGGCAGAAACCTCGAGCAGAACCTGGACTCAGGATGGGCGGCCAATTGCCTTGTTGGATTGAGAGAGAGGGAGAGAGGGTGAGATCATGTTCCACATAAATTTTTGACAGCGGACATTTTGATATGTCAAAGCAGAAAAAGCTCATGTGTAATTAAAAACATTAATAACGACTGCATGCCATTTAGATGAGCTAGTTTCATTGCTTTACTATTGTGTACGCTGGCTCACTAGCATGGCTCACTGGTAGGCCTACACCTTAGGGAACAGTGCCATCAATATTGAAATTTGTTTCAACTGTGCGTTACAAGTTAAAATTTCTGCTGTGAAGAAGGTTTATTGTGCATGATGGCAAAGCTGTGTCTGAAATCACTTGTGCACTATTACCTATATAACAACCCCAGTCTCACTTCCATTGTGTTACAAATTGCATTGTGGGATTGTTAGCAGAAAGTAGTGAGCATGTCATGGACATTTTTTTTTTATATTATGTCATGTGAATGGCTGAGGGCACTTAATAGTGGATAGATTTGCTGTGAAAATACAGTTCTCTATTCCTCACACCGTCCAAAGACATGCAGACTAGGACTTAAATTGTCCTTAGGTGTGAGTGTTAGTGTGACTGGTTGTTTGTCTATGTGTGGCCCTGCGATGGATTGGCGACCTGTCCAGGGTATACCCCGCCTTTCGCCCAATGTCAGCTGGGATTAGCTCCAGCCCCCCGCGACCCTGTACACAGGATAAGCAGTTGACGATGGATGGATGGATAGATGATTGATTAGACATCAGCTCAGGTTGGGGTTGGGCGGGGCTATGCTGGGAATTATGTAGGGTCACCAATAAGAATAATAAAGGTAATCTAAAATAATAGTGTCTCCGCAGGACTCCTGTGACTTTCTGTGTCATCTTCTTCCTGGAGACATGCACACAGACATAAAACAAAGGAAGATAATCAAATCCTAATGGTCATTTAGGTGAACAATAATGATGATGAGAGCTGAGTTCGTTGTTATGATGATAACAGTGTTATCGATCATGATGGTAATTTTGCAAGTTAAGATTCCTTTCTGAGTCACTGCGGTATTAAAAATCTGTTTAGACAATGCCCTGACCATCTTTCATGGGTGTTTCTTCAGAGAGGAGTACACAGCTACTGGTTGTGCACCCTCTCATCATCCGAACACCAGCTATCACAAATTGTCTTTGCCGTCTTTCCTCCTCTGATGACAGAGCTCCCCAGATGTTTTCATCCCCAAACATCGCAGCAATGACCTTGAAGCCATTTCCAGGGTAATCCAGGAGGCCCACCACTTCATTTATATCTCCATCATCGACTACCTGCCCCTCCTCAGCAGCAACACTCACAGGTTAGGACAACTGCGCCACTGTTGGAGTTGCTTTGGGATGAATTGACAGGAATTTATCAAACGCTTGGATGCCTTGCTTTGATTTAAGTGATTAAACACCATGCGTGTCCATCTGGCAGTGTGCCCACATTTGTGCTTGTGTTTGTAACTGTGCCAAGGTACTGGTCTCGTATCGACAGTCTTATCAGGGAGGCCCTGATCCTGAGAAAGGTCCGGGTTCGTCTGCTGATAAGTTGCTGGGAAAAGACTCATCCACTTACTTTCAACTTCATGTGGTCCCTGAAGAGTCTGTGCATGGAGCAGGCCAACTGCTCACTGGAGGCTGTAAGTACAAGGCCACTATGTACTACTCTATGTTCAAATCTACAGATACCCTTTATGGTGGCGCAGTGGTTAGCACTGTCACCTCACAGCAAGAAGGGTGTGGGTTCAAACCCCCATTGACCCGGCCTGTGTGGAGTTTGCATGTTCTGCGTGGGTTCTCTCTTCCTCCCACTGTCCAAAGACATGCTGACTAGGTTAATTGGTGATCCTAAATTGTCCTTAGGTGAGAGCGTAAGTGGTTGTCTGTCTATGTGTGGCCCTGCGATGGATTGGCGACCTGTCCAGGGTATACCCCGCCTATCGCCCGATGTCAGCTGGGATTGGCTCCAGCCCCCCTGTACACAGGATAAGCGGTTGACAATGGATGGATGGAGATACACTTTATCACTGCTTAATGTGCCACTGTGTCTGTGTGTGTAGAAGTTCTTCAACCCCAGGGTGCTAAGGGACGGCAGTCTCCAGGGAATAAACCACAACAGGTTTATGGTGACAGACAGAGCCATTTATTTAGGTAAGCTCATTAACTAGACTTTATGACCCTGTCCTATATGCCTCTGTTTACTTCCTACAGATCTCATTTCCGGTTGGCCTAAAAGAAAAGTTCAGCATTTTTGGCAGTACTATTATTTGTTTTCTTTCTGAGAGAGACTTGAGAGGATCGATACCACTCTTGCATTAAGTAGGGAGCTAGAGCCAAGAGGAAATTAGCCTATTTTAGAATGAAGACTGGAAGCAAGGGGTAAACATTGCAGCTTTCTCCAAAGGTCAAAAATACACCTCAAATGATGTGAGGTATCTCATTTGTTTAATCCCATCACAATCAAAAATGTAAGCAATTAGTGGTTTTAGAGGGAATTACATGGCACAACTATTTATTGACAAATAACAATTTATACATCCGCCCAGCACTCCAGGAATAAACGCACCGCTGTTGTTCATAAAGGAATAGTCATAGCACTTGTAATTGTTGCTTTTACATTACTGCTTGTGTACAGATAAATCAAACAAGAAACAACTTATTAATTAGTGAGCTTTATAAGTACTAATATTCATTGTTTGAAGTTTAGAAAGAGCCATTCTAGCTGTTTCCCCTGTCTTCCAGTCTTTATGCTGAGCTAAGCGAATCACCTCCCAGCTCCAATTCTGTACTTAAAGCACAGACATGAAGGTGGTATTGATCCTCTCATCATCTTCTCATCATGTAACTCTCAGGAAAAAAGTAAAGCATTTCCCAAATTGGTCATTGATCCCTATAAAAATATATATTCCCTGGAAGTTGAAAACAGGGCACTTTGTGGCACAGAATGGTCTTGATTTAGTATATTTATCCTGCTGATACTACATGGCAAAAAACATTCTGCATATTATTTCGTCATCTTGGCATGGTGTTTTTGTCATATTTGTTGTGCTGCAAGATATTTTTGACATAAAACTTTGGTCATGTATTTGTTTCTCCCTCTGTGTCCTGACAGGTAACCTTGACTGGCTGGGGAATGAGTTTAGCTTTAATGCAGGAGTGGGCCTGGTGATCAGTCAGCCAGAGGGCATTGAAGAGAGGAACTCTACAGTGGTGGAGCAGCTACGGGTTGCGTTTGAGAGGGACTGGTTTTCACGTTATGCCCGCTCACTGCAGGCCAATAAGATCCCCATCTGCAACAAGCATCACATCGACAGGCTGGTACCAGTCAAAACTAGTCACTTAGACATTGGACCAGTGCCTATCAGAACAGCCCAGCACGATAACGGACCTGCAACGATCAGAAACAGTCATAAAGAAGATGGGCAGACGCCAGTTAAAACAAGGCACCATGATGACAGACTAAGCAAAATTAGTCGCCAAGGCGTGGCCAGTGGACATGTGCCGATTATAGGCAGTTACCAAGATGAGGGACGAGTCAAATTGAGTCACCTTGACAGCAGACAGGTACAAATCAAAGATCATTACCATGACAATCCAATGGATCCACCCAGTCAGTCAGCTGAGAGCAGCGGCAGCAGAGAAATCTCCAACAGGTTCCTGTGACCACAAAGCATGATAGGTTCCTTTTCACTGAATGATATTTGAAGAACTGCTGTCTTCCAGTAACAATAGACTTAACACACTGGGTCTTTGTAGCATTTTATTATTGCCATTTTGAAGAAAAGAAAACTCTGAAGATTTAAATAACATCTGGTTTGCAGGACTTGATAATGTGCGTGGAAGAACTCAGGAAGGAAAGTCGGGTACTTTTGATGGATTTTTTAAAGAATGAAACCAAAACATTTTGGGTTAGCATAAATACAGGTTAATACACTATAATGATAAATTACAATCTTGCTATTTCTGTTTTCTCTTCTTGTTGAGGTCTCTCAAGCAAAGGAAAACAAAAGAAATCTTATTGATTGTCGAATTATTGGATGTCAATTGTGTTGCTGCTGTCTGTGGCAGTCACAGTTTATCACCCTTTAAAAGGGGGAATGACACCTGCATGGCTTTGCAGAGACGGGAGGCAGTGCAGCACATGTAGCTACAGTAGCTACATTTTATACTACAAATACACTCCAAAGTAGTGAAAGATTTACTACACAGCTTTTCATAATGTGGATCTGTTACTGTAGTGGGAACCTTGGCCTCCTGGAAATAGTTTTTGCATCTCTATCAGTATTCTAAATTGCTGCATTCAAATAATAACTTAACTGTACTTATTTATTAGCACTGATAACTTTCATCCCAGACGAAATAAACCTGAAACCATCAGTTTAATAAACTGTTACAGTGGGTCAAGTACCACATAATTTATTCAGCTGAATCACTAGATGGGAAAACAATCAATGTTTTTCTGATGAAATATGTTGACATTTTTGCATTTAATTTTATTGACACAAATCCATCTAAAGGGTTTTTAAATGTTTGCAATGTTGAGTCAAAATTGCTATTTCGTTCACAAAAACCCACTGAAATTGATAACCATTGTCTTTAGTCCTGTAAGAAGAAGACAACCCATAACTTATTTGGAGTGCTGACCCACAGTTGAAGAACTGCAGCTATAAAAGGATTGATCAAATCATATTCACCATGTTTTAATCTCAATACAACAAGCACTTAACACTGTACAGAGAGTGGTTACATAATCCAAGGCAAGATGCATCGCATATCTCTCCACAGCAGGATGGTGTATATGAAAATGTTTTGGAAAATTTTATGGAGGTCACAATTGATGATGCACCAATTCTACAGTGTTTATTACATAAATGTGCAATTCGTAAATCATTCAGACGCCACCATTGAAAAATTACCACCTTCATTAGTTTAAGTCGAACTGGTATTTTTTCTTGGAGGATGAGGGGCTATTGATCTGAAAGGGCCCTTATAGATTATCATTCCAGTTCCAATAAAGAAATCAAAGGAAAAGAAGATTAATTGAATGGATTCTATAGTATTCTGCCAAATGCAATGTTGTGGCTTATTGAACAAATACTAAAGGAGCCGTTAGAAAAAGGGGCCAGAGGGTCTGTGCTGTCAAGCAAATCAATGCAATGAATTTTTAACAGGGCTTGACAGTTGCTGCAGTTTAACCTCAAGGACATGGTGGTCTGTAATGTCATGCCTGAGTATATATTAGCTTTACAAAGTGGAGGTAGAGCAAAAAACACCATTGTTTGTAAAAAAAACAAAACAAAAAAACAAAAAAAAAACTAATTTACTCTTGCCTGAAAGCTTGTAGCGACTTTCATTTGCATTTTGAAAGATTGCATGTCCGTTTAAGACCTTCATACACATGCATTGTTGGTGTATAATGTAGAAATATATTTTAGCTTCCAAAGCCATTAATCAAGGAGACAGGAAAACATTTCCAGACAGAGCCTACACAGTGATGTTTTCAACAATTTGCAGAGCGTTATGGTCAGCGCTTTAATGTGAAAGAAGCACGGGTAAATACTTTTATTCTGCTGGAAAGCCAGCTAAAGTCAGAATGTATAGAGTATAGAGCTATCCCCAGTGTTCTGTATACACACATACAGTATTTGCCCCTGCTATGTTTGTGCTACAGGTCAAATGTAAGCCACAACACAATTTCAGTTCTGCCATACAGTGTGTCACAACATGTTCCGGATATGTAGAGGAGCTTGTCAGTCAAAAGCACACCTCTGGACTATCTTAATCTGGTCATGATGGATAACTCCTGCCATCTAGAGGATGTCTTGAGAAAGAACATTTCTTCTCACTTATCTGCTGCAATATGATCTGGTCATTTTAAAAAATCAGAACAAGAATACAGCTTGGTTCACAAATACTTTTATATGTCAATTCTTATATAAATATATAAAAAGTGATTTTCCTGCCAATGATGTAACTGTAATTATTTTGATATCTAGGGGGTCAGACGACTATTCATTCTTTAAAAAAACAACACATATTGTACTCACATTATAGTATGGGAAGTTAATATGTGAAACATTAAAGTATACAACAAGAAGAATACAGAAATAACCATTACATGTTTAAACAAAAAACTAAATTTACTTGCGTGCACTGTTTGAGACACAACCATTAACTCATCCATAAACTGATTCATAACTCTTATATTCACACTAACATTTACATGAAGGAAACACAATCACTTCATCGTTTCATTTGTTTCTCCATACAGAGTGAGTAGAACTTGAAGAGCATTAACTCAATAATAATGTCCACATAATTTCTTGTAAAGCACTACGTGGCCACACTGTATTGCTTGTAATCTGACTGCTGGTTTGAAGTCAGATTCACAACTTTATGCTGCTGATATCTATGATTGTCACACTGGTGGGGCAGAACATTAACACTGCAGTCTATTTATTTTCAAACTATTTTAAATTTTAAGTCTAAAACAGTGACTACAATCCAGTTAGCAGGGGACCAGGACAGCTTTAATGGCATATATTTGAGGCAGCTGCAGAGTTAAACAGAATAAGGCACTGTTACTGGTTTGATTTAAATGCTCACTGTAAAAGCTTTTCAATGTCGTCTACCTTTATTCCGTTGATTTTTTTCGGCATGACTGCTGCTTGCATGCCCTACCTAAATGAACTGTGCACAGTAGCTATAAGCCTTTTGAGAGATGGTGATACTATATTCAATCGTATATACCTTTAAAAAATACAGAAAGAATGTATATTTATTTAATACTCTTGTTAATGCACACTACTGAATGATCTGATCGCTAAGTTTTTACTCTTAATAAAAAACTCTTAGCTTTTTCTGTCTGTGTGTGTTTTAGTATAAGTGAATGACTCTGAGTTTTGTGTGTTTGCAGTGCACTATTATCTACAGTACATCTGTGGTGGAATGTACATTTACTGAAGTATGGTAATTAGGTACAAATTTGTGGTAATTGTACCATTCTTGAGTATTTTCTTTTAATGCCAGTTTCTGCTTCTACTAAATCTCTGAGAGAAAATATTGTACTTTTTACTACTTCACTGCATTTATGTGATAGCTTTAGTTACTAGGTACTTTAGAGCTTATAAAAGATGATGCCTTGTTATAAATTAACTAATAAACCCCTAAGAAGTACAGCTGAAATGATTAGTTGATTACTCGATCAGTTGGTTGACAGAAATTTAATTGGCAACTATGTTGATAATTGTTTAATTAATTTTTCATTCAAAAATTCCAAACATTTCATGGTTCCAGCTTCTTAAATTTGAGCATTTGCTGCTTTTCCTTATAATAATTTTAATAATTTTAATTAGTATTTAATTATTTTCAGGTTTGGATTGTTGGTTAGACAAAACAAAGCACTGTTCTGGGTAGCTGTGACAGCATTCCTCACTATTTTCAACAATCAATTGATTATTGGGTAAATATAATCAGCAAAATAATCCATAATGAAAATAATCATTGGTTGTAGTCCTACACGAAATACCTCAACCAATTACAACAATATTCCGCTTTATATTAACGCATAAGTAATAATAATCTAATGATATAATGGGCTATGTAATAGATTGTTTTCTACATTGAGAACCTTTAGTAATAATAGGCTACTTAAGTGCATTTTTCTAATTATGCTTAAATACTTTACATCCTATATTTTTCAATGCAGGACTTGTAGCCTACTTGTAACAGTGCATTTTTACAGTGTGGTGTTACTTTTACTTAAGTAAAGGATCTGAATACATCCACTCCACCACTGGATTGCATTTTTTTTGTTTTTCTTTATTTTTACAGGCAAGTCATTAAGAACAAATTCTTATTTACAATGGGGGCATGAGCGGCAGCAGATTGGAAAGAAGCAAGACCAAAGGCATAGTAGGTTTTGGGAATACTTAATTGAAGACGAAGTGAGGACCGAGTGTTGTATGTGACAGGCTTGAGACAGATGACCCAAGTAAGGATAGGCTATAGTTTAAAACTAAAATGTTGCATAAATGTTTACTAGCAGCAACAGTATTTCTTTGTACTTGCATACGGCTGAAACACAGGGAAAGGATGGTATGATGAAATTAAGTGAAAGTGAGAGATTCCTGTGGCTGGCGTTGGTATCCTACTTGTTTTTTTCCTAAAGATTATTATTTTGGGGGCTTTTAAGCCTTTATTTGGATAGGACAGATAGAGAAGATGGAAATGAGGTGGAGACAGAGGAAGACATTCTGCAAAGGGCTCCTGGGGCGGGCACACTACCGACTGAACCACCTGCGCTCCAGGCGCTGGTGGGCTAGAGCAGCAGCCCACTGACGTAACAGTTACCTTAGCAACTGATTAGGCGTTACCAGACTCGGCTGCAAATTCATGAGTGCGCTTTTCTTCTCGGAGACGGCCCCGTCCAGTCAAGAGACGGAGAACCAGCCACTGTGTTGGGCCATGGGGGAATAGTTTATGAAGGACGATAAACCAGATGTCTTTTTCCATCTGTTTGAGTTGGTGTAGTGGAGCTGGACGCACCGACCTGAAGAACATCGCTTCTCTGGTGCTGCTGTTGTTGCGTTACGTTACCCAGCAGCAGACAACATGGCTGAGGATGACTGCGAGTGGGTTGTAGAGAGCATCGTCGGCTACCTGGGAAGTCCCGAATGGCTCATTCCTGTCACGGACTTTATGGAAAACAAATGCACAGGTAAGAACAGGTGATCCCCGATGTTCTGTCTTGGGCATCTGGCTACACAGAAACGTTAAAGCCTTTCTGGAGCTGAGGGCACCGTTAGCGCGGTGGCTAAGCTAACGCTAACTTGTGACTGCGATGTTTTTTTATCGTTATTTGTAGTCTATTATGTTGTTGTTGTTGTACCGCCTGCTAACTCTGCGCTTTCCTTAATGCACGGCCTTGTTGCGAGTAAATCCAAATTACAGAACATTTGCCTCGACATGAATGTCACAAAGCACACATGTGACTAAGTTATAAAGGTAGCAAGTCATAAGTTACCACAGCAAAGGTAACTTCGCTAAGATAACTTAGCTAGCTAGGTAGAAGTTACTAAAGAGGTCGTGTAACGTTACTGTCTATTCACTTTTTGTGTGCAAGTAACGCTACAAAACTCCCAGTGTGTACATAGCTAGGTAAATAAAGGTGTAATTTAAGTGTGTTTTAAATGTCTATGTGCACGGTATAAATACCGAATTACTAACATTTACATGTTATTATTCTATATTTTTTTAGTTTTTGATGACGAAGATGAAAATAAGTTATCATACACAGAAATCCATCTGCAGTATAAGAAATTGGTGAGTACAACATTCGGTCCAGATGTGTCAAAGATGTTTACTGAAAGATGTAAATTTGTGCCCCATTTGCATGCATTACATCATCAACATTATTAACTTGTGGTTTTATATTGCTGACTCATCAGACTGGGCTGATGTAAGCTGCTTTGATTTTGTAGGTGGAGAAGCTGTTAGATAATTACATGCAGGAGGTTGGCATTAATGAGCAGCAGTTTCTGGAGGCCTGCACCTCTCCTTTTGCCAAGTCCAAAACTCTGCAGGTAAGTTAAGCTCCCTGTCCTCATACCTCTGTCAGCCTGCCAGTTAACCTGAATTGACCAATCATGGGATTTTCTTACACAATCCCAGTTATAGTCCTTTTTTATGTGGTGACATACATATCTGCTCTCTGTCTCCTCCTTCAAGGCAGCGATGTTTGTTTTTCTGATGAATCATCAAAATGAGAGCCCAGTTTGTGAAATAGTATACAACCACATTTATGCTTTTAAAACAGATTTAGATCTGTCCTATTTAAGTGCCTTGATTTTGTCAGGCTGAAGTGTGTGACCCAAACAGTGTCCTGAAAATACAGTATGTGCAATTGTCAAGACAGATCAGTTCCAAGCAGTGGGTTTTAATCAGAAGTTATTAATTCTTCTTCATGAATTTCTCGAGATTTCATAACTGTACCTAAAACTTGACATGAGATTCTTCTGTTTGTATTGTTGCCACAACATTTTAAGCAGAGACAGAGAAACAGATGGAACTGGTCTGAAAATGTAAGCCTTTATATCTATGGTGGTGGAGGTATTACTGAGAAGTTGGAAAGTAAAACTTGTATTTGGAAGGTTATTAGCAAACCAGTGGGCTTACCTCAATAATTTTCAATCCTGCTGCTGGTGCCTGTTGGCCTGCTCATCTTTGTTTTTGCATGTTTATGCTCTTGTGTAGCAAGCATGGAACATACACTCACCGACAACTTTATAAATGCACCTTGCTAGTACCAGGTTGGATCCCCTTTTGCCTTGAGAACTGCCTGAATCCTTTGTGGCATACTTCCAACAAGGTGTTGGAAAAATCCCTCAGAGACTATGGTTCATATTGACATGATTGCTGCAGATTTGTTGGCTGCACATCCATGATGCAAATCTCCTGTTCCACCACATCCCTCTATCGGATTGAGATCTGGTTACTGTGGAGCCGATTGCAGTACAGTGAACTCACTGTCCCATTCAAAAAACAGTTTGAGATGATATTAGTTTTTTGACATGGTGCATTATCCTGCTGGAAGTAGCCATCAGAAGATGGTATACTGTGGTCATACTCAGGTAGGCTGTCACATTTAAACGATGCTCAATTGGTACTAAAGGACCCTAAGTGTGCCAAGAAAATATCCCCCACACCATTACACCACCACCAGCCTGAACTGTTTATACAAGGCAGGATTGAGCCATGCTTTTATGTTTACGCCAAATTCTGGCCCTAGCATCTGAATGTCACAGCTGAGATCGAGGCTCATTAGACTAGGCAACGTTTTTCCCAATCTTCTATTTTCCGATGTTGGTGAGTCTGTGTGAATTATAGCCTCTATTTCCTGTTCTTAGCTGACAGGAGTGACACCTGGTGTTGTCTTCTGCTGCTGTAGCACATCTGCTTCAAGGTTCAACGTGTTGTGTATTCAGAGATGGTATTCTGCATACCTTGGTTGTAAAGAGTGGTTATTTGAGTTTCTGTTGCCTTTCTGTCATATCAACCAGTCTGCCCATTCTCCTCTGACCTCTGACATCAACAAGGCATTTTCGTCCACACAATTGCCACTCACTGGATATTTTCTGGAACATTCTCTGTAAACCCTAATGATGGTTGTGAGTGAAAATCCTAGTAGATCAGCAGTTTCTGAAATACTCAGACCAGCCCGCCACGATCAACCATGCCACATTCAAAGTCACCTAAATCCCCTTTCTTCCCCATTCTGGTGCTCTGTTTGAGCTTCAGCAAGTTGTCTTGACCACATCTACATGCCTAAAAGCATTAAGTTGCTGCCATGTGATTGGATGATTAGCTATTTGTGTTAACAAGTAATTTGAACAGGTATACCCAATAAAGTGGCCGGTGAGTGTATATGGTAAGGTTTTGGGGTTTCAGGTGCGACTTAGCCCACATACCAAAAATGCACTTCCATCACATTAAGGTGATATGAATAATAGCGCTGTGTTGTGTCTGTGTGTATTAGTATTCAAAGATGCAACTGTTTGCCCAGGGTGTGTGAAGCAACTTGCCAAATAACATGATGCTTTAAAAGTGTATTATATTTGTTGAATAAGAATTTAAAAGATAATATTAGTTGCAGTGTAAAAGTTAACAGTGTATCATTAGATGTTCCTCTGTCCTGATCAATAGGTGTAATGTGGCTGTGCCAGATTGGCAGAGATGGAGATCTGGATTTCATTGCAATCCTCAGGAGACTTGGATCTCATTAATTACCACTGAGATAAATACTTAATGTCTGTAAAGCAGGTCAAGTTCTTATTAATTCAAAGGTTAACAGTAGCAGAAGTTGCAGTATGCAGAGGTTTCATCACCTGTTAGAGATTACACATGCAGAAACTTTGTATAAAAATGAGAAAACAATATCATGCAGTCAGGCGAAACAGGCATTATTTTAGTAATTGCAAATTATTATTTTTAGTTCTAATCTCAACTATATGAGATTGCTTGCTTTACTTTTGTGTCCAGGATAATAGGGCTCCAAGAAAACAGAAGTTTTGTCAAGCTTTGCAGTGAAAATCAGCGAAACATAATTTTACCTTATTAATTAAATGTCCTGATGGAAAAAGCTAGAAACATAAAAAAATATGGTCCAGATTTAAAATTACTTAATAATGAATATGTTCCTTTAACTTGTTTAAATTGCTTGTGTGTTTGAGAGCATATGAGAGAGATTTACACGTGAATTTTCAATTTGAAAATACACCTCTATACCTATTATATCACAAGATCTCTGACGTAATTGCTGACGTAATCTGCACTCTGCGCATGTGTTGGCGTCTGTAGCCACCTGTCGGAAGCTCCGTCTTGAACCGGACTCTTATCCAGTTTTAATCCACTTTTTTCGTTACATTTTTTATATCCTTTTATTTAACTTAACTTTATTTAAGTTTTACGTGGGTTAAGGATTTTAGTCATCCGACATGGATTTTAAGATAGATGACCGTAAAAACGCGATCAACGCTACTGATCGCAACAAAGCTCCGGTGACTATGCAAGCCGAGATAACTCTGCCCCTTGAGGACTGCTCACTCCTTAAGAAAGCGAACAAGAAGATTGCTGACCTTATGGAAGACATCCGACGACTTTCAGAGGAACTCAAAGAGAAAGATTCCCTGCTGACTGGCTTTATGGATGTGGCTTCAGTACAAGCCAAACAGATTGTTTCTCTTAGCACAACCGCTAACATCCAGGACACCGTGTTTTGGGACCCCTCT